>NW_021703774.1:106882861-106912053 GCF_005190385.1 Monodon monoceros
ACACACACACACACACACACACACACACACACACACACACACACACATCACTCTGCAGCACCCTGAACTCGACCAGCCACAGTTTGTGTCTGTAAAGGTGGCGAGACTTGTAGGTGTGACCGGTTACAAAGCCAGCCTGACATCTATAGTCTGAAGTTTACGGGTGGCACACAGACTTTTGGAAGTTTCCATCTCCCTGCCCCCTACCCAGGACAACCATCAAGATCACAAAGGTCAGACTGAATGTGGCCACCTGGGAAAGCGGTGTCACTGGGAAGTGCTGGGAGGTGCTGTGCCTTGATGCCTCCTTAGGCTGGGAAAGCGTGACAGAGGGGTGTGGAGAGGTTGAGGGTTAGCGGACAGTGGGGTGAACTGATTAAAGGACTCTGAGAAGAGACTGTGTGATTTGGAGGTCTGTAGTGAACGTGGTCATGTTAGAGGAATATTCCTGGGCTCAAGTAGCCTGAGACTGGGAGGAGAGCCAGGGCGGAGCGGGTGGCATAGCTTCCATCTCACAAATGTAGAAAACCTGGCATGTACAAGTGCCCAGGTGCACTCTTTCCTTCCAGACCCCTGCAGAGAAGGTCAGCAGTTTGTGCTGAGACCAACCCCAGTCATTCCTCCTTTCAAGTTCTACCTGCTCCAGTGAACTCACCTCATGACGACTAGAGGTGGGAGACTCTTAACACTTCCTTAATTCATGGAATGGGTGAGGGGCAGGGAGTGGGAACCCTATCAGGGGTTTCCTCACCTCTCAAAGTAGGAGGTCAGGGAAGCCAGGCTGGGCGTTTGTGGTGAGAGAGAACTCTCGAAGCTCTGCAGGCTGAGCGTCCTGAGGGGCACAGTGGGCAGCCTGG
The DNA here is from genome assembly GCF_005190385.1 of Monodon monoceros. NCBI lineage: Eukaryota > Metazoa > Chordata > Mammalia > Artiodactyla > Monodontidae > Monodon > Monodon monoceros. Next base: position 106,883,719 of record NW_021703774.1, read on the forward strand.
CTTGGCCGCTGGAGGTGCACCCTCTCAGCATGCCCAGAGGGCCAAACCGTGATCTTCAGGCACTCTACACCAGCACTGTGACCCTGGGTGACCAGCAAGACACTATGCGGGCAAACTATCTTGTCCACAACTGTTCCTGGACAGTGAGGCTGCCCAGCCCGAGTCTGATCTCTGGGGAAAATGCATTGGAGTTTCCAGGCAGACTAACTCGGAGACTGTTTCCTGTATCTTTTCTCAGGAAAGTCAAGTTCCTGGAACAGTACTTAAGGAACCATAGTAATGGACTGAGGAAGGGATGGGTGGATCAGTGATGATTCTTCTACTAGACTTTTCTCTCCCTTGCATAAATGGCCCCAGAGTCCATCTGGGAAAGATGAGCGCATGGGAAGAGATGACAGGCAGGTGAGGGAAGTTTGCGTGCAGGCATGGTTATGGCTAATGGGTGATGACGGGGCTTGATCTCTCTCACACTTTTCTCTGGGCTTCAGGAAGCCCTAACCTTTAGCCCTTATGCAAAATATTCTGTCACAGTTTTCACATGCATATGATTGAGACAAAAGAGTTGACATTTGTTATTCTGCATTAAAAATGAAGCAACTAAATGGGATAAACCCTGTAGATATATATTTCTACCCCATGGGCCTTTTCCAAGAAGGGCAATTCACGTTCACAGCAGGCAGTTCAGACAGTAAGTTATTGAGATAGAAATGCGTACAAGCCAAATGAGCTAGTCTCATCAACCAGCATCATCAGGAATGTGTCTTAAAAAAAGATAACCTTGCAACCATGTAGCCAAATAAACTCTGGATGGATTAAAGATTTAAACATGAAAAATTAAGCCTGTAAAAAACTAGAAAGAAATGTAGATGAATATTGATCTGACCCAAGAAGTAGAGAAGGGCTTTCTGAGTTTAAAGCTGCCAATAAACCATAAGAAAAAAATCAGACAGATTTACTACACAAAAAGGGGAAATTCCTGAGAATTAAGAATGTAAACAAAAATTGTAAAGTGCCCTGGGAAAAAAGAATTGCAGCATATATGACTGGCTTAGTATCCTTTCTCAGAGAAGAAACATTACAAATTTCTGGAGGGTGAGCCCCAAACGTAAGGACTAAATTTTTTGTGTTTCTGTATTTCATGAGTATAGCATTTTTGCTGACGAGTAACAAGCACACACAAAAAAGTATAGTTTTGAAAAGCTATATTCAACTGGATGCCTACTATGTACACCTATTATTGCTACTCATCCCAACAAACTTACAGCTTATGTATCAGGATTTCCACTTTACTGAAGAGAAAACTTCAGATTAGGTGACAGAGCCTGGCTTCAAATCCAAAGCCTCTGACTCCAAAGCTCTCTCTCATCTCCCCTTTCTTCTGCCTGCTTTCTAAATAATGCTTGCTGAATAGAACTGAATGGCAGGAAAAAAATGTTTATCCTCCTTAATGAGAAATGTGACTTCTATTTTCAAACAACACCCTGTTAAGCAACATTCCTTGAACTCACACAATGCTGGTGCTAGTGGAAACTAACCCATATCTTTGTAGGAGAGTTAAAAGCTCCATAGAAGTTCCCAGTTCTTACATTAAGTTGCCAAGTGATTTAAACAAGTTGTCAGGATGCTCAAAACCTGAGAATCCTTATCTTTAATACAGAGATAATAAAATTGAGACTACAGAGAGGTCAAGTAACTTGTGCAAGGTCACACAGCAGTAATCACCAGAGCTGGGGCTCAGACCCAGGCAGTCCATCGTTAGAGCTGGCTAGCTCACAAAGTTGATGTAATGTCTAGGAGATAAGGGATGTCAGCAAGGTTTGAAAAGGATAAACTGGACACACTGGGTAAACGGAGATAAAAATTAAAGTAATAAACCTGTTTTTTGTGTGTGCAAGAATTGTGAAAATAAGAGCTTGATAGGGACATCTCAGATGTCTGGGTGTGTCCTTCTTGACCTAGTATCTATTTTAAAATTTCTACAGCTTAAAATGTACACTGGCAGTCTGATCATCCCCTCTCTCCCATCCCCTTTATATAAACCAGTATGGCAGTACTGATTAATGGATTAAAGACAACATGCCCACACTTAGAATTGTACCCAACTAGCTTTTTCAAAAGAAAAAAGAAAATGAAAATAAAAACAGATAATTGCATCCACTGGGGTGGAGTTTCTGGCATGTGCAATGATGAATCACCATATAGTTGTGATTGAGAAAAGATAACCACCCCATAAAACCTCGACTCAGCACTTCTTTCATCTCACTGGCGGGAAGCCAGGAGAGTCAGTGTTAAAACCTGTTTTAATATCGCTCATGTACTTTTCATGCCTCCGTGCAGTACTTGATCATTGACGAAGTCAGCAGTTGTATGTGCATCTCAGTCAACGTACCTTTCGGAAAACGCCCTTCATATTCTGTCTCTCTAATTTATATGATTTATTTTTCTAAACCATTTGAGAGATAGTTGTATATATTATGTCCCTTTATGCCTTAAGGCTTCAGTGTGTATTGCCTAAGATCAAGAATAGCCTCTTATATACAAGGATATATTGTACAACACAGGGAATATAGCCAATATTTTATAATAACTATAAATGAAGTATAACCTTTAAAAATTGTGAATCATTATGTTGTACACCTGAAATTTATATATATTGTACATCAACTATACCTCAATTAAAAAGCAAACAAAAAACAAAAAGAATAGCCTCTTATATAATCATAGTACAATATTTAAATTCAGGAAATTTAACATTGATACAATGCTTTTATCAAATCTACAATCCATATTCCAGTTTTATCAATTGTCCCAGTGATATTCTTCATAACATTCCCCTCCAGCACAGAATCCAATCCAGAGTCTCTATTGAATTTAGTTGTCATATCTCCTTAGTTCCCTTTCATCTAGAACACTTTCTCAGACTTTGTCTTTCATGACACTGAGATTTTTGAAGAATACTGGTCATTATTTTACATACAGCCCCTTAATTTGGATTTGTTGATGTTTCTTCATGATTACATATAGGTTATATATTTTTGGTAGGAATACCACGGAAGCATTGTGGTGTCCTCCTCACGGTATCATATCTAGAAGCACATGACATTGGTGTGCTCCTCATGGGTGATATCTATTTTGATCACCCTGTCAAGATGTTGTCCGGTTTCTCCATCATTATAGTGTCCATAAAAATGCACAACTCAGAACTCCCAGCGTGAGAAGCCTAACTGATGACTGTCCCGGCTGCTGTGCACAGAATCCATCTGTGTGGAGATCCCACTTTCCACTGACTGCTCTGGCCAATGAGTGAACACAGCAACAATCATAAGGCAGGCCCTTTCCTGCCAGACGGGGACCCCTCTGATGGGCTCCCAGCAGCCTGGCTGAATTCCTCTTCGAACTGGGTTGCATCCAAGACTCTCCTACCCAGCACTTCATCTTCTCCTCCCTCCCTCGTGAGGTCAGACTGGCATTGTCTGCCAGCCATCCCTGCCTCCTGTGGCTCACTCCCCTTTTTCCCTCACAGCCTCTCCCTCTCCCTGCAAATTCCTTTGCATTTCCCGGCATCTGCCTCTTGGAGGGTCTGAATTAACAGAAATTGATACAGAAAGAGGTGGTTGAAAACAAGTGTTAAGATGGAGATTTGGGACTGGTTAACTCATCCCTGGTGGGTGAAGAGGATACCTTCCTGAGTGGAACGTGGGGCACACATAGTCTCTGATACAAGGTGGTGGCCCAGTTGCCAAAGATTTCACTACCGGTGACCTGGGAATGCGGCCCTGTGGTCAGAAATGCCACTGCAGCTGCCATGATTCAGGATGACTCAGCCATTTTGAAGATATGGGGAGAAGAATGCTTACAAAGACAGTAGAGTTGGCTGATTACTTCTAAGTTGACTGGCCCTCTGCAGAAAGGTGAGAAACTAAGGCTGGGAAGTAGTTAAAGGCCTAGTGTGAGAGCCAGAGGTCTTGGTGGTAGCTTACAAAGAGCACTTGATCTCCTGAAGTGCAAAAGCAGACAGGCTGAACTGTGGATTGAAGACCCTGTTTAGTAGACTTTCTTATCCTTATTTTATATATGGGAAAATGGAGGCTCAGAGAGATGGAGTGACTTGCCTCTATTCACCCAGCTCCCAGCTTTTTGACAGGTCAGCGCACCTACTCTTTCTGCAGATATGTTTGTGTGAATCCACAGACTTCACAGAAAGAGAAGGCGGCCACTGCTTTTGGAGGGAACACTGCTATATCATATCCACTGCATATTCCATCTCACCCCCTCTTCACTACTATTTTCACCACATATTTTTTTTTTTGCCAGACTCATGTCTCCACCTCAAAAATTCAGGATCACCTAAATAAGAATGATGGGTTAGATGTTCTAACCAAACTTACAAGAGCTACAAAACCAACCACTAAGAAAAAACACTTCTTTACACTAAACACTGAAACAAGTTTTCTTTCTCTTTGGCATACATGTAACTCCAATGTATGCATTTCTAGTGAGAGAGAGATGAACGGTGAGAATTGTTTTACTGGGCCATGATTTGCTTATATTTGTGTAACTGTATGAATGGGAGTAGTTTTACTCTTAAACATTAGACAAAGCACAATAACAGATAATTGAGATTTTACAGGCATGTTCAAGAAATGGTGAGTAAAGCTAATACTAACAATCCATCCTAGGACCATGGATTCATAATAACATCTTACATTCAATAGTAAATACTAAAAGGTTCGCAAAGGGCTGTCACATGTATCATTTAGTTTTATTCTGACAATAACTTTGCACTAGGTAGAGCAAGTTTTATTATCCCTATTTTATATATGGAGAAATTATATTCTTTCACAAATAGAAAAACTAAATAAAGAAAGTTAATTGAAATGCCCATGCATTACAAGAAATGCATCTGAAACCTGGCAAAAGAGGAACTCAGTTTCTGAAACTACCTACTGTTCTGCCTGGAAACTTTCATTTCTTCTATAATTTTTAATATTTAATATAATTGCTGATACACTATAGTCAGTGTTCCCAACTTGCAGAGAACCCTCACTTAAACCTATAATTCCTTTTGCTGCTCTTTGTAATCAGGATTTAATGAATAAAATAATACGAGCACTCAACATGATTTCCTTTTCTTTTGACATTGCTGAAAATTGCAAGCAGCTTAAAACCTTTTAAATTGCCATGGAGTTAATTTAAAAAGAAAGATAAAAGAACTAAACTTAGCAATTTCTAGATCTAATTTATTTGGGAGGTGGGATGGAAAGGGGTTATTATTATTTTTTTTTTCCAGTAGAAATACTTCTCTGAAGGTTGCAAGGGAAGTTAGGAAAAAAACAGTTTTATAGCCAAAACTGTGCTTTTTTTTTTTTTTTTTAGCATCTTTATTGGAGTATAATTGCTTTACAATGGTGTGTTAGTTTCTGCTTTATAACAAAGTGAATCAAAACTGTGTTTTATTTAGCAAAGTAGTTTCTTGGAGAATAATTTATGTATGTGAGGATTCTCTTCATCTCAAATACTTTTTGCCTTAAGGTCTCATTTGTTGGATATTGATAGAGTTACAGAGGCTTCCTTTTTTTTTTTTTTTTTTTTTTTTTTGCGATACGCGGGCCTCTCTCACTGTTGTGGCCTCTCCCATTGCGGAGCACAGGCTCCGGACGCGCAGGCTCAGCGGCCATGGCTCACGGGTGCAGCCGCTCCGCGGCATGTGGGATCTTCCCGGACCGGGGCACGAACCCGTGTCCCCTGCATTGGCAAGCGGACTCTCAACCACTGTGCCACCAGGGAAGCCCCAGAGGCTTTCTTTTGGTTAATCTTTGCTTAGTATATATTTCTTATCATTATGACTTAAATATATCTCATTCAAATAGCATGTAGCTGGATTCGTTAGCTCAATCAAAGCATCTATATTTAAACTGGATAGTTTATTTTGTTTACGCTGCAGTGACAACAGCCATATTTGGACGTATTTCTACAATCCTAAGTTTTATTTTTCATAAATTATGCTTTTTTTTTCTCGTTTATTTCCCCCTCCTTTCCTTCTGTTAGATTAGTGGAGCTTTTCTTTATTCCCTTCTATTTCTTTTCTTTTAGTATTTACTCTTAACTTTTGAACCTTTTACCTGACTTAGAAAAGTCTCAAGTTAATAAAATAAATTTTTAAAAAAATATTCATTGGGCTGCACTGGATCTTAGTTTTATGTCACGTGGGCTCTTAGTTGCATCACGCAGCCTCTAGTTCCCTGACCAGGGATCGAGCCCTGGTCCCCTGCATTGGGAGCATGGAGTCTTAACCACTGGACCACGAGGGAAGTTCTTCAAGTTAATCAAAATTTTAATATTACTCTTTAATTGCATAAGAACCTTGGTCTTTTGCCTCAGGTCACCCTCATTTTCCATTTACTGTCTGTCTTACATGATTTTCTTGTCTAGTAATTTACTTCCTTTTTCTATCTCCTTTCCCATATTAATTGTTATTTTTACTTATTGTCTGGTACAGGCAATGTTTATTCAGATTTACTCATAGTTTTACCACTTGCCTTAGTAAAAATGCTTTTTGCAAACCACTTCCTTTTTCTGGGTTTAATTTCCTTTTTTCTTTAGTAGGTCTTTTATCGAGTCTGTCTTCATTTGAAAAACATCTTTATTTCACAGTCGGTTGTCAATATGTAACTCTTTAGCTGGAAATGAAATTAAATGGTAATGGTATTCCACTGCCCTGGTCTCTTGCTGTTGAGCAATGTTATCAGTCTAAGTAAACTGTCTTTTCTCACTGGTTGCTTTTAAGATTTACTCATCTTTAATACTTCAGCGTGTGTGTGTGTGTGTGTGTGTGTGTGTGTGTATTTTTAAAATTTACTTGTTTGAGGTAGTCGTGGTTCTTGAATCAGAAAATGTATGTCTTTCTTCAATTCTGAAGAATACTGAGTCAGTAGTTTAAAAAAATAGTATTTCTGGGCTTCCCTGGTGGCGCAGTGGTTGAGAGTTCACCTGCTGATGCAGGGCACACCGATTCGTGCCCCAGTCCGGGAAGATCCCACATGCCGTGGAGCGGCTGGGCCCGTGAGCCATGGCCACTGAGCCTGCGCGTCCGGAGCCTGTGCTCCGCAACGGGAGAGGCCACAACGGTGACAGAGGCCCACGTATCAAAAAAAAAAAAAAAAAAAAAAAAAAAGAGTATTTCTTTCTGCCCATTCTTTCTTATCTGGCTTCCTGAAACTCTGATTATAAACCTATTGAACCTTCTCTTTTTGGTATCTCCTAATCTTTCTTTCATATTTTAATCCCCCCTTTTTCTTTCTGCTACAGTGTAACGAATTTCTTTAGGTAATATCTTTCAGTTCATTAATTCTCTCTTCAGAGGTTTTAAAATTTTTGTTCAAGTGGTTCATTGAATTTTTTTGAAATTCAAATGACTCAATTTTTCATTTCTAGAAGTTCTTTTTGGTTCTCTTTTTTTACTGTCCTATTTTCTTTTAAAAGTGTCTTGCTATATTTTCAACTTCTTGTATGAGCAGGACTCATAAGATATAAACAGATTATAATTGTAATCTTTCCCCAAATTCCCATTTAAGCCTGCTGTATGACCAGGCCTTTTCCCTGCCTTTTAGGTGAAGTCATAGGCAAGTCTTATAAATGTCCTGCCTTTTATTAGATAATTGGGCATCCTGTGATTACTTTTAGACACAAGAGTGATAATAAAAAGACAATTTTAAAGTGGGCAAAATACTTGAACAGACACTTCAAGAATATAAATGAATGCTAATAAGCACATGAAAAGATGATCAAAAGTCACCAGGGAAACACAAATTAAAACTGCCATGAGATACCACTTCACACACACTATAATGACTAAAATTAGAAAGACTAAGGATACCAAATGTTGGCAAAAAGTGAACCAACTGGGAGTCTCATATATTGCCAAGAAGAGTATAAAATGGTACAACCTTTTGAAAACCTATTTAGCCATTACTTATACATTTAAACATACACCTGCTCCATGACTCAGCAATTCCACTTACAGTTATTTACTTAAGAGAAATGAGAACATATGTCCACAAAAAGACTTGTATAGCAGTATTCACAGCAGTCTTATTTGTAGTAGCTAAAAACTGGAAATAACACAAATGTCCATTAACAGATAAATGAATACATTTTAAAATATCCATACAATAGAATACTACTCAACAAAGACAACAATAAGTAATGAACTACTAATACAACAACAACTGGGGTAAATTTCAAAAGCATTAAGTTGAGTGAAAGAAGCCAGATATCGTATATCATTCTATAGATGAAGTTCTAGAACAAAGAAAGCTAAGATATAGTGATAGAAATCAGAGGGTCAGCGATTCACTGGAAGGGGCTCCAAGAGAACTTCTGCTCTTCTTTTTCTAGCTTTTTAAGGTAGAAGTTTAGGTCATTGATTTTTAAACTTTATTTCCTTCTATTATCAGTAATTAAAGCTATAAACATCCCTCTAAATACAGTCTTGGCAGCAGCCCATAAATTTTGATATGTAATGTTTTCACTATCATTCAGTTGAAAATATTTTCTAAATTCTCTTGTGATTGCTTCTTTGACCAACAGGTTATTCTTCTATATGTGGCTTAATTTACAGATATTTGAGGATTTTCTAGATATCTTTTTGCTATTGGCTTCTAATTTATTACCATTTTGGCCAGAGAATAATTTCAGTCCTCTTAGACTTATTGAAACCTGTTTTATGATTCAGAATATGGTCTGTGACTGCTACATGTGTACTTAAAAATATATGTATTTTGTAGTTGATGGGTCTAATGTTTAATAAATGCCAACTAGGTCAAGTTGCTCAATAGTGTTGTTCAAGTAATCCATAATGTAATTTTTTTGCCTACCTATCCTGTAAATTACTGAGAAACAGATGTTAAAATCTCCAACTATGACTCCCTCTTGTGAAAGCACCGGAATCACAACTAACTGCTGAACAATCATCGACAGGAAGACACTGGAACTCAGCAAAAAAGATACCCCACATCCAAAGACAAAGGAGAAGCCACAATGAGATGGTAGGAGGGGTGCAATCACAGTAAAATCAATTCCCATAACTGCTGGGTTGGTGACGCACAAACTGGAGAAGACTTACACCACAGAAGTCCACCCACTAGAGTGAAGGTTCTGAGCCTCAAGTCAGGCTTCCCAACCTGGGGGTCCGGCAACGGGAGGAGGAATTCCTAGAAAATCAGACTTTGAAAGCTAGCGGGATTTGACTGCAGGACTTCGACAGGACTGAGGGAAACAGAGATTCCACTCCTGGAGGGAAAACACAAAGTAGTGTGTGCATCGGGACCCAGGGGAAGGAGCGGTGACCCCATAGGAGACTGAAGCAGACCTACCTGCTAGTGTTGGAGGGTCTCCTGAAGAGGTAGAGGGTGGCTGTGGCTCACTGTGACGACAAGGACACTGGCAGCAGAAGTTCTGGGAAGTACTCCTTTCCGTGAGCCCTCCCAGAGTCCGCCATTAACCCCACCAAAGAGCCGGGTAGGCTCCAGTGTTGGGTCGCCTCAGGCCAAACAACCAACAGGGAGGGAACCCAGCCCCACCCATCAACAGACAAGTGGATTAAAGTTTTACTGAGCTCTTCCCACCAGAGCAACAGCCAGCTCTACCCACCACCAGTCCCTCCCATCAGGAAACTTGCACAAGCCTCTTAGATAGCCTCATCCACCAGAGGGAAGACAGCAGAAGCAAGAACTACAATCCTGCAGCCTGTGGAACAAAACCCACATTCACAGAAAGAGAGACAAGATGAAAAGGCAGAGGGCTATGTACCAGATGAAGGAAACAGCTAAATCAAGTGGAGATAGGAAATATTCCAGAAAAAGAATTCAGAAAAATTATAGTGAAGATGATCCAGGGTCTCGGAAAAAGAATGGAGGCAAAGATTGAGAAGATGCAAGAAATGTTTAACAAAGACCTAGAAGAATTAAAGAACAAACACCTAGAAGAATTAAAGAACAAACAACAAAGATGAACAATACAATAACTGAAATGAAAAATACACTAGAAGGAATCAATAGCAGAATAACTGAGGCAGAAGTACAGATAAGTGACCTGGAAGACAGAATGGTGGGATTCACTGCCATGGAACAGAATAAAGAAAAAAGAATGAAAAGAAAGGAAGACAGTCTAAGGGACCTCTGGGACAACACTGAACTCAACAACATTCACATTATAGGGGTCCCAGAGGAGAAGAGAGAGAGAAAGGACCCAAGAAAATATTTGAAGAGATTATAGTCTAAAAGTTCCCTAACATGGGAAAGGAAATAGCCACTCAGGTCCAGGAAGCATAGAGAGTCCCAGGCAGGATAAAACCAAGGAGAAATACGCCGAGACACATAGTAATCAAATTGACAAAAATTAAAGAAAAAATATTGAAAGCAACAGGGAAAAATGACAAATAACAGGCAAGGTAACTCCCATAAGTTTAACAGCTGATTTCTCAGCAGAAACTCTACAAGCCAGAAGGGAGTGACATGATATATTTAAAGTGATGAAAGGGAAGGACCTACAGCGAAGGTTACTCTACCCGGCAAGGATCTAATTCAGATTCGAAGGAGAAGTCAAAAGTTTTACAGACAAGCAAAAGCTAAGAGAATTCAACACCACCAAACCAGCTCTAAAACAAATGCTAAAGAAACTTCTCTAAGTGGGAAACACAAGAGAAGAAAAGGACCTACAAAAACAAACACAAAACAATTAAGAAAACGGTAATAGGAACATACATATTGATAATTACCTTAAACGTGAAAGAATTAAATGCTCCAACCAAAAGACACAGGCTTGCTGAATGGATACAAAACCAAGACCCATATATATGCTGTCTACAAGAGACTCACATCAGACCTAGGGACACATATAGACTGAAAGGGAGGGGATGGAAAAAGATATTCCATGCAAATGGAAATCAAAAGAAAGCTGGAGTAGCAATACTCATATCAGATAAAATAGACTTTAAAATAAAGAATGTTACAAGAGACAAGGAAGGACATTACATAATGATCAAGGGATCAATCCAAGAAGAAGATAAAATAATTATAAATATATATGCACCCAACATAGGAGCACCTCAATACATAAGGCAACTACTAAGAGCTATAAAAGAGGAAACCGACAGTAACACAATAATAGTGGGGGACTTTAACACTTCACTTAAACCAATGGACAGGTCATCCAAACAGAAAATTAATAAGGAAACACAAGCTTTAAATGACACAATAGACCAGATAGATTTAATTGATATTTATGGGACATTCTATCTAAAACGAGCAGATTACACTTTCTTCTCAAGTGTGCATGGAACATTCTCCAGGATAGATCACATCTTGGGTCACAAATCAAGCCTCGGTAAATTTAAGAAAATTGAAATGATATCAAGCATCTTTTCTGACCACAATACTATGAGATTAAAAGTCAATTACAGGGAAAAAAATTGTAAAAAAACACAAACACATGGAGGCTAAACAATACGTTTTAAAATAGCCAAGAGATCACTGAAGAAATCAAAGAGGAAATTAAAAAATACCTAGAGACAAATTACAACGAAAACATGACGATCCAAAACCTATGGGATGCAGCAAAAGAAGTTCTAAGAGGGAAGCTTATAACAATACAAGCCGACCTCAAGAAACAAGAGAAATCTCAAATAAACAATCTAACCTTACACCTAAAGGAACTAGAGAAAGAAGAACCAACAAATCCCAAAGGTAGTACAAGGAAAGAAATCATAAAGATCAGAGCAGAAATAAATGAAATAGAAACAAAGAAAACAATAGCAAACATCAGTAAAATTAAAGCTGGTTCTTTGAGAATAATAAACAAAATTGATAAACCATTAGCCAGACTCATTAAGAAAAAGAGGGAGAGGACTCAAATCAATAAAATTAGAAATGAAAAAGGAGAAGTTACAACAGACACCGCAGAAATACAAAGCATCCTAAGAGACTACTATAAGCAACTCTATGCCAATAAAATGGACAACCTGGGAGAAATGGACAAATTCTTAGAAAGGTATAACCTTCCAAGACTGAACCAGGAAGAAATAGAAAATATGAACAGACCAATCACAAGTAATGAAATTGAAACTGTGATTAAAAATCTTCCAACAAACAAAAGTCCAGGACCAGATGGCTTCACAGGTGAATTCTATCAAACATTTAGAGAAGAGCCAACACCCATCCTTCTCAAACTCTTCCAAAAAATTGCAGAGGAAGGAACACTCCCAAACACATTCTACGAGGCCACCATCACCCTGATACCAAAAACAGACAAAGGTACTACAAAGAAAGAAAATTACAGACCAATATCACTGATGAATATAGATGCAAAAATCCTCAACAAAATACTAGCAAACAGAATCCAACAACACGTTAAAAGGATCATACACTATGATCCAGTGGGATTTACACCAGGGATGCAAGGATTCTGCAATATACGCAAATCAATCAATGTGATACACCATATTAACAAATTGAAGAAGAAAAAACATATGATCCTCTCAATAGATGCAGAAAAAGCTTTTGACAAAATTCAACACCCATTTATGATAAAAACACTCCAGAAAGTGGGCATAGAGGGAACCTACCTCAACATAATAAAGGCCACATATGACAAATGCACAGCAAACATCATCCTCAATGGTGAAAAACTGAGAGCATTTCCTCTAAGATCAGGAACAAGACAAGGATGTCCACTCTGGCCACTATTATTCAACATAGTTTTGGAAGTCCTACCATGGCAATCAGAGAAGAAAAAGAAATAAAAGGAATACAAACTGGAAGAGAAGAAGTAAAACTGTCACTGTTTGTAGATGACATGATACTATACATAGAGAATCCTAAAGATGCCACCAGAAAACTACTGGAGCTAATCAATGAATCTGATAAAGTTGCAGGATACAAAATTAATGCACAGGAATCTCTTGCATTCCTATACACTAATGATGAAAAATCTGAAAGAGAAATTAAGGAAACACTCTCATTTTACCATTGCAACAAAAAGAATAAAATACCTAGGAATAAACCTACTTAGGGAGACAAAGGACCTGTATGCAGAAAACTATAAGACACTGAGGAAAGAAATTAAAGATGATACAAACAGATGGAGAGATTTACCACGTTCCTGGATTGGAAGAATCAATATTGTGAAAATGACTATACTACCCAAAGCAATCTACAGATTCAATGCAATCCCTATCAAATTACCACTGGCATTTTTTACAGGACTAGAACAAAAAAATCTTAAAATTTGTATGGAGACACAAAAGAACTCGGATAGCCAAAGCAGTCTTGAGGGAAAAAAACGGAGCTGGAGGAATCAGGCTCCCTGACTTCAGACTATACTACCAAGCTACAGTAATGAAGACAATATGGTACTGGCACTAAAACAGGAATGTAGATCAGTGGAACAGGATAGAATGCCCAGAGATAAACCCATGCACCTATGGTCAACTAATGTATGGCAAAGGAGGCAAGGATATAAAATGGAGAAAAGACAGTGTCTTCAATAAGTGGTGCTGGGAAAACTGGACAACTACATGTAAAAGAATGCAATTAGAACACTCCCTAACACCATACACAAAAATAAACTCAAAATGGATTAGAGACCTAAATGTAAGACCAGACACTGTAAACCTCTTAGAGGAAAACATAGGAAGAACACTCTTTGATATAAATCACAGAAAGAACTTTTTTGATCCACCTCTTAGAGTAATGGAAATAAAAACAAAAATAAATAAATGGGACCTAATGAAACTTAAAAGCCTTTGCAAAGAAAACTACACACAAGATGAAAAGACAACCGTTAGAATGGGAGAAAATATTTGCAAATGAATCAACGGACTAAGGATTAGTCTCCAAAATATATAAACAGCTCATGCAGTGCAATATTAAAAAAACAAACAACCCAATCCAAAAATGGGCAGAAGACCTAAATAGACATTCCTCCAAAGAAGACATAATACAGATGGCCAAGAAGCACATGAAAAGCTGCTCCACATCACTAATCATTTGAGAAGTGCAAATCAAAACTACAGTGAGGTATCACCTCACACCAGTTAGAATGGGCATCCTCAGAAAATCTACAAACAACAAATGCTGGAGAGGGTGTGGAGAAAAGGGAACCCTCTTGCACTGTTGGTGGGAATGTGAATTGGCACAGCCACTATGGAGAACAGTATGGAGGTTCCTTTAAAAACTAAAAATAGAATTAACATATGACCCAGCAATCCCACTACTGGGCATATACCCAGAGAAAACCATAATTCAAAAAGTCACATGCACCCCAGTGTTCATTGCAGCACTATTTACAATAGCCAGGACATGGAAGCAACCTAAATGCCCATCAACAGACGAACGAATAAAGAAGATGTGGTACATGTATACAATGGAATATTACTCAGCCATAAAAAGGAAAGAAATTGGGTCATTTGTAGAGACATGGATGGATCTAGAGACTGTCATACAGAGTGAAGTGAGTCAGAAAGAGAAAAACAAATATCATATATTAATGCATATATGTGGAACCTAGAAAAATGGTACAGATAAACCAGTTTGCAGGGCAGAAATTGAGATGCAGACGTAGAGAACAAACGTATGGACACCAAGGGGGGGAAAGTGGCTGGGGAAGTGGTGGTGGTGTGATGAATTGGGAGATTGGGATTGTCATGTATACACTAATATGTATAAAATGGATAACTAATAAGAACCTGCTGTATAAAAAAATAAATAAAATTCTAAAATTAAAAAAAAAAAAAAAACAGCTCCCAAGGCCTGAAACAGGATCAAATTGCTGGAAGTTACATATGGAGACAGATCTGGCCCTACATGAAGAAAACTTTTCTAACATTACATCTGTTCTTAAATTGGATGTCCTGACTTATCATGTCAGGAACTTTCCAAGTTCTGGTCACCTTCAACCGGATACTTGAGGCCTAGAATCATCCTTCAGGAAGAATTTCTGTCCTGGGTGGGAGGTTGGAATAAAAGTCACCGCCTAACTCTTAAAAAAAAAAAAGAAATCTCCAACTATGGTATGGATTTGTCTATTTCTCCTTTTAGTTCTGTTAATTTTTATTTCATACATTTTGAAGGTCTGTTATTTGATGAATTGACCCTTTTAACATCATGAAATAACCCTGTTTTATTTTTCTAGTAATAATCTCATCTTTAAAAAAATTACTATAGTCTAATATTTCTTGTTAATTTTCACTGCAGTTTGAGGTAGGTACATTATTACATTTATAGTTTTAAAGACTGAGTGAAACTGGCCAAGATTATATAACTAGTGAATATGGTAGAGTATACTAAAGTTTTTGAACTTGACAGCAAGTCTCAGAAGTTATAGGTACTTTAATTCAAACAATCTTCTATGATAAAGTCCTATAACATGTCTTTTAAAAATTTTTTGGTTTTCACAATATTTATTTATTTAATATTTATTCCTACACACGAGTCAGTATTCTTCTTACTAATATTCATGCTTCTTTCATTGTTCTTTGCCTCCACTATGTTCATTCCCACCATAACACAACATAATCAAAGTAAGCCATGACCCAGAAATTAAAAGGAGCTGAGAATTGAGCCTTCTAAAAAAATCTTCAATTATAGCAAAATAATGTATCATGACGTATTTTCTTGTTTGTAAGAAAGAAATATTCATTAATGATTGTAAAGCCAAGTATAAAATTATGTGATGTAGTTATTACAATGTGCTTCTTTCATAAAATCACAGAACCTGATTTTATTTTATATTTTTTGGTTTCAAAGTTTACTACATTAAAAAAAAAAGAATGAAAACTTCTCTTGATCTTCTATTTTGAATGAATCAATCCTCTGTTTTAAATTGAGTAAAGGTTAATAGCTCAGATTGTTTTTATAGTCTACTCATGTCTCAGTCTTCTGTATTATTATTCAAATTATACAAAAAACATTAAATATTAACCCAAAATCCAATTGAAACTATCAATCCCTGAGATGAGAACGTTAGGGTCATATTACAGCTTTCCTTTGCAAAACAAGGAAAAAAAGTTTAGTGCATGGAATGCAGAAAATCCTGACAAGATTTATTTACAACTATTTGCTTTTTCTTTTTCAGGTTACCAGAATAAATATTTGTGCAGCTGAAAGTGTTGCTAGTAGCAGGTTCTTGATGGCTTCTCAGACAGGGCAAATATCTAGTCCTAGCTTGAGTGTCAGGTTTGGGAGCAAAAACTGGCCTATTATATAAAGTGTTCTCATTGTCCATGCATGGCTTTAGCTTTGCCGGCCTAGACTCTCAGCACCCCATAGTGGTTGAATATATGGAACATCCATGATGTGTTCTTTTTTTTTTTTTTTTTTTTTTTGCGGTACGCCGGCCTCTCACTGTTGTGGCCTCTCCCGTTGCGGAGCACAGGCTCCGGACGCGCAGGCTCAGCGGCCATGGCTCACGGGTGCAGCCGCTCCGCGGCATGTGGGATCTTCCCGGACCGGGGCACGAACCCGCGTCCTCTGCATCGGCAGGCGGACTCTCAACCACTGTGCCACTAGGGAAGCCCCATGATGTGTTCTTAAAGTATCTTGGTGTAGTATGTACACATTTCTCAGGCTGCAAACTGAGGCAGGCAAACATATAACTATTTTTCTAAAAGTGGATTTAAATTCTATCTTGAACCTCCTATTTCTATCACTGACAGGCAAATTCAGCAGCCTTGGTCATTTGAAGTTTATACTTAGGCTTCTGCTCCTCGCATTTTCTCCCTGTTGTGACATCTGAGACCTGAATGGACTTATTAGTATTCAGGTGTTGGGGTTGAATGGGTGGGTAATGAACACAAAGTATACATTCTTTTAAGAGGTGAGTCTTTGGATTCTGGCTCTATCCCTGGGGCACCCACTGCCAGTATATGTCCCTTTAGGTACTTTTCCATACAGAACTGACTTCAGTGTTTTTCTGCCTCAGTCTGGGGCCCACAGAAAACTTAGACAGTGGTTTCAGTTCCTCCTACGTCTAACTATGCCGTGTCACCACTTCAATATTGCTGTTCCCTTATCACCATAGCATGGAGCACACATGCAAGAAAAGTTTCCTACCCAAGTCTCAGATGGACAGCAGGGCACAGTATGTCTCTACTTGTATTAATGAGGATAAGTTAGATTATGATGTGGTGACAAATGCTCCCCAAATCTCAGTGGCTTAAAAGGACAAAGGTTTATTTCTCACTTGTGTGTCATTCCTGGGTCAGTCATGGTACTGCTGGTCCATGCCCCCTTTACTCCTGGATCCAGTAACTGGATGATGGAACTGTCTCTGTCTGGGACATTGCTGATATCAGCATAGAGGAAGAGAGAACAGGAGGAACTTTGTTCTGGCTAGTAGTCCAGCTCACACTTTATTGACCAAAGAAATCAAATGGATAAGCAGAGAAGTATAATTCTTCCCCAGGGAGGGGTAGCTTATGTTTTTAAATAATACACTCTACCACACTATTCCTGGGTTCATAACTTAAGGGAAGGATCTATGTTTCTCTGATAATTTAGCTTGAGGACTGGTGAGGAGTCAGCTACTTCATGCTCAAGGCTATCAGTGTTGCTTCTTCTCCAGCTCAGTTCTCCTCTCCAGTAAGGGAGAACCTTATCTAGTCTCCAGGGAGGCTGGTCTTGTTCTTCATCTGCTTTCTTTTAGTTGATTGTTTATGGGGAAAAAAAAGTTTATGTTCAGCTTCTTTCAGCATTTAGCCCTTTGAAGCTCAAGAGCAGCCATCTTTTGCAAATCACAGATCTGGGTCCCAGGACATCTTAGTTATGTTTTTATAACGTATTTTCATATCTGCTAAAGCAATATCCCCATCATGACTTTTATTTTCAAAATTGGTCACTCTTTTTGCAAACATAAAACTACGCAGAATTAAGTAGTGATGGGATGAATATTTAAGAAGTATTTTTGAATGATTCACACATGTCATATGAGATGGTTTGCTCAATTTAAATGAAGTTTAAGTTGGTGTTGAATTTTGGTATTTGGGGACTATTACTGGGATTTTCAATACGGCTTTCCACTTGAAGTTACATGCAGTTGAGAGATACTCTACATGGCCATCACCTTGCTTGTGCCATCTCTCTTTTCCTTTGGTTTCTTTAGAGTTAACCTTTTGCTCAGGCTTTCCTCAGAACCTTCTAGCTAACTGTTATTTTGAGTACCACTCACATCTCACTTTACAGCTGCCATTCCACTTCCTCATACCATTCACCTGCTGTAAGCATCCTCATTGCTAATTAGTACAGATGAGCAAAACTGAACAGTGATTCAGTTCATATACTTCCCAAAGATAAGAAGAACAAATCTGTGAGCTCCTGCCCTTACACTTGGAGGTCCCAGCTGAGTTGGGGGCAGAAGAACATGAACCTCTTTTCATAAATCCTGAGAGGGAGAAGTTGTGCCTCTGTCCCACATTGCTTCTCACTGTGGCAGGTGGCTGGCCTGTTTTTAGTTTTATTTGCTTATTTATTTATTTTGCAGCATTTATTCCCTGCCAAGGAAATGCTGGCTGACACAAGTTCTCCAAGGCCATAATTGTTCCTTCAGCCATCGCTATTCCTTTCTATCAAGCACTGTAGAATTCCAGCCCCCCTTCCCCTTATAGAAACAATGTTATAAATCTTCACATCTCCAGGAACACAAAATACAACACTTTGTATACAGGAAGCTGATCAGCAAATGTTTGTTGAAAAAGTTTTGAATGATTTTCCAGCCAGTGCTCTTTAAGGCAAAGTATACCCTCAGGCTTTGTGTTCACCATTTTTTGATGTTAATTTTAATTTGGTTTTACTGATTTAAAAAAAAATTTGGTAGAGAAGTGAGACACTGTAGACCCTATGAGGACTTAAAGAAAGTTCTGGTGGATAATCCCTGAGTTTCTTCCTAAAAACCAGAATTGGGGGCCACATCTTTCTCTTTACTTTGCCTCTTGTCTTCTTTTTCCTGTTCCTGACTGTAGGTCAATAAACTGGATGTTCTCTCTGCCCCCTCCCCTCTGCATCTCTTTCCTACATCACTTCCTTGTCTTGTGCTCAGATCTGAGCCACATTTGTTGAAAACCATCTAGTTAGAATGTCTTCTTCCTTTTGCAACACTGCTCACCATGTTTCCTTATCCTTTCTTCCTTTTTAAGGATTCATACATTAAAGGTAATCGCATCTGGCTCTACAGAATCCAGTTCAGGAAGTTCTCAAGTTACAACATAATGTGTTGCCAAAGTGCCTTTGCTAATAAGTTGTTTGGAACTTGGAACAAATTTCCCAGCAAAAAGTAGGCTTTAAGTGGTACTTAACAGTTCCCAGTCCAGCCTACAACAAGTTACTCACTCAATATACTACATATCTGTTGAGTCAAGCATTTGCTATGTGCTGGTGGTTGAGAATTTTTGTGTTCATTACATTGCCCTTCAGCACTGTGCTGTTTGAGTTGAGCTGTTCACTCCCCTGGCCTCATTCTCATCTGCAAGAATTTTGCTTGTGCGGGTAAACATGATCGTTCTTTAGCGTTAACATTGTTAAGTTGTACCTCTCTCTACGCAGTTCATCTGTAAGACAACAGAGTCATTTTCTGCACACCCAGGTGAAGCAACAATAATTTGGGCACATGTTGATCAAAATATAGGCTCCCTGTGAAGGTTTGAGGCACACCACGCTGTCATGGCCTATGGGATGAGATCCACTGCACAAGGAATAAAGCATTATAAAAACATTATTTTCAGAGAGAGTGGAATTTCTTTGATGGTAAAAGGCAGGTCCAGATTGTTTCCTGGGATATGGTTCCTAGTTGGCATACAGAAAGACCTAATATCAATACTGAATGATGAATGAACGAACGAATGAATGGCAAAGGGCTACAGGAAGACATGTCCCGCATATGCTGTCAGTTTTTCCCAAGGTTTTAAAGAATGAGGAGGAAGGACTCACAATATTTCCCTCCTGAGGTCACCGGGAGAACCCAACTCTCTGCACGCCTGTGCCCTCTTTTTGCTTTGCAGAGCTCAGAGAGAACAAAGTCTTCACGACAAACATTGTTTTACTTTGCACCTTTCTTCTTTACCAAATGCGGGTCAGTGGAGGTTTTATATTTCAGCTTTGAAAAACAAAGTATCCAAGAGTATTGACCCCAAGAGGCCCAGATTTCTCTTACAAGAACTTAAAATATCTTTTGTTTCCTGTTTCAATAAAAAGGTGCCCAGGAAGGGTCCCAAGCCAAATGTCTGTGAACACCTGTGACCTCTGGGGGCTGCCTGCTCCCTCAGATAGCTTTGGAGCTGGAGTTTTAGAGCAAGCGGTCAGCCTGGCGGTGAGCTTGCCTCACACGTGGGCTGTACTTCCCTGAAGCCACTTCAAACAAATCTCTCCCCGCAGTGTGAGGAGAGTGAGGAGAGGGACAGGAGGACAGTGATTTAATACGGGGCTCCGAGGTACGGCCCTGTAGGGCCTGTGGGTGCTAGCGGTCCTTGAGTGGGCGCCATCTCCCCCTGGAGGCCGGCCACACTCCTGGGGACCAGTCCCGGGCAGAAGGGCATCAGCAGAAGAGCCCCCGAGCGCCGATCCGTGCCTCGCCAGTGGGGGGCGCTCTCCCGTGGGAAAGGTCGGGCAGGGCGGGGAGGGGCAGGGCGGGACTCGGCCCCTCCGCCCCCTTGGCGCCACCCCTCGCTCTGCCAAACTTTCCTCGGGTTCCGGGCGGGTCTCAGCGTCCGCTGGAGAGGAGGCGCGCCGCCGCCTGCCCGCTCGCCGCGTCGCCCTCGGCTGCTCGCGCCCGGCCCCCGGTCTCCCTGTCGCGCTCGGCCCCGAGGGCATGCGGCAGCAGCAGGGGTCTCCGCTCCCGGGCTCCGCGGCGCGGGCGAGCGTGAGCGGTGAGTGGGTTCCCGGAGCGGCGGCCGGCCGGGGCGCGTGGGGAGGCTTTTCGGGGTTGCCTGGCGTCCAGCCCGGGCCCCAGACCCATTCCGAGTACCTGGGACAGCCTTCTTTGGGCGGTGTGTGGCGCATCTTGCCCTTTCCGCCTTCTTTAAAATTTTTTTTTTATTTTAGAGGGGAGAAGCAGTCGGGATGCAGAATCCGCGTAGCGCCCGCCCCAGCTGTGGGCTGGTGGGCTGGGCGCAGAGGAGCGCAGAGCGGGGCGCAGGCTCCGCTCTGCTTTTGCACAGGTGCTTCTTTTCCAAACTCGGTTTTACAGCCGTCGATGGTGAACTGAGGTTCTCTCGTGGAGCCTAGGGATATAACATTTTCCAGCCTTCAGTTACTCCCTAGCCCGTGGTGTGTTAGGCAACAGCTCGAACCAAGCAAGGCATCCAAAGATTCGGGAAATGGTTATTACGAACTAACTAGTGACACTGTTGGGGGTTGTGCTTTGAGAGTAAGTGACGGTCCCCGCGGTCCCCCTCTCACCACCGGCAGACAAAAGTGCTTTGTTCTGTAGCAGCGTTACTTTATTGCTTTCCTTCAACAAGTTGCGACTACCTAAAATGGCTTAGAAATTTCTCAAGCAAGTACTTTGAGGAGTGACTGTGAGTATTGGAAACAATTTAGTCTTATTAAGGTCATCATTTAAACTGCCCTCAAAAGCATTTTTAAACTGAGTATTTTCCACGAAGTGTGTTCCTGGTGCTTCGTTACTGTCATTGTTGTACACTTCTCCCTCCTCACTTCTTTGCTGCCCTGAGTATTACCTGGCCTTGGAACGTTACTTTAGAAGTCAAGGGCCTCTTAGCTTCTCAAGGTTCCTACTTGCTTTTTGTAAGTCGGAGAATAAAGTAAATGCCAAACGGGTGATCTCTTTACAAGTCGCTTATTATTTCATGCACTGCACAGCATGTCATTAATGCATGAACTTTTGTGTTGCTAAGGAGAGTTGTTGGGTTTTCCAGTGAACTACCTCTCAGCGGTTGCTAGCCCAGCTTACAGTGAGGAATTGCATCCAGCTTTGTGTGGTCTGAGTCCTGGGAATAGAGTTTTCCTCTTTTTTGAACAGAAGTGATACAGTTAAAAACACACAACCTTGGCTCTATTAACACCATGCTAGTCTAAACAAACTGAGCCATTCTAAAAAGACCAGCAAGCAAACCCTACCAGTGGGGTTTATGTACTTGAGATAAGCTTCTGGACTTGTTTCTTGTGCCATGAGACTGTATGACTGTATCATGTAGGGACTGGACATCCAATCATCTGGATGTAACTTATATTGATCGTTACTACCAGGTAACTAGGACAATAGATTATTTTGGCACATTTTCAGGTTTTCTTTTGTCTTTAGAGTTCAAAACTTTGTAGCTTCGATTAAACGAGAAATAACACATTTCTTTTCTAAATCTGACAAATGCATAAATAGTAGTTACCAGCCTCTTTATATTGTTAGATCAGATCTATTTTAGGTATCTGGCTGTTTTACAAGATGTTTGATAGAACAGATCTGCATATGTTTTCTCTGAATGAAGACTGAAATGAAAACATTCCAATATGGGATTATTTTCATGTATGTCCATCAGAGCCTACTTGAAAATCTACATGCTGATTCTCTCTCAGTTTTCCAAAATACACAGGCACAGAGGAACCACTGCACACACAGCATTGTAGCCAGGCAGCAATCAAGGTACACATTCTCAAAGTGGTGCACACATGCCCAAGGCTGGCTGCCTCTCCCCCAAGTTTTTCATCTTGGAGCAGAAATCCACCATAACTTAAGCCCAGCGTCTTATTTCTTTGGGCCGCGGCAGGGGGAATCACTGTAACTTGAATGGGAATTACTATAACTCGAATTACCCATTAACCATTCTCCTTGGACTGTACATTAGTTCAAAATGCTCTGTAGCCTGTGATTATAACCAGCATAGTGGTTAAGTCTGATTGCAAGGTTCTAAGTGGCAGAGCCCAGGCCTAAGGTATTATTAATGTGGTGTAAAGAGAAGAGCAGGGCTTTGCAGAGAGACCGGGCTTTGTTCCAGGCCAGGCTTCGTAACCTTGTATACTTTGCTTCACCTCTAAGCCTTAATTTCCTTGTCTGTAAAAATGAAGATTATATCCACCTCCCAAGATGAAAAGAGAAAACACTTAGCAGGGTCTCTGATATACAGGAAGCATTCCTTATATGTTGGTTGCCCTCTTTTCCTCCTAGGTAAAGTATTGACATTTCTATAAACATGGTGCAAATGTACATTGCACTGGTGAGAGTGCAAAGGTAGATTCCCAAGTCCTGGGTGATTTAGAGATGTTCTGCTCGCGTTCCTTACTTGCTTTCCTCCTCCCTTGCCATGGTCCTTTTGCTCTTCCCTCCATCATTTCTCCTGCAGGTACTGAGCTGCCTCCTGTCTGGCCTTGCTGATCCTTTGTCCCTCATCCTGGATTCTGTGTTTATGTGGAGGAGACCCCTGGAACTTAGTTCTACCATGGATGGGAGAGATGGAGGTGAGGGGTTTAGAGCTGTCTGCAGAAGCCCTGAGAGTTTGTGCTTTCACAGTGCTGGGTTAGAGAGGCAATTTGGAGTACAGGGGTCTGGGTTCTAATCCCAGCCCCACTCCTGTGACCTTGAATAAATCACTTATCATCTCTGAATCAGTTTTCTCATTCACACGATGGGGATAATAATTCCTTTTCTAGCTACCTGCATGGGTTGTGTTGGGTCCCATTAAGTCAGGCATGTGAAAAAGCTTTGTACCTGGTGAGGGCCACATAAATGTTGGATAAAGAGACAGGGCCTCCAGATGTGGGACACCCCAGGCAGGCTGTAGGGGGTGGGAGGATCTCCATGTGGGTGTTGGACGTGCTAAGTGGTCATTGCTGCCGTCTCTCCACACCCCTCTTTCCTGCCTTCTGATGGCAAATCCTTCTGATTTCAAGGAGGAAATCCTGCCAAAGGTTGAGAAACTGCTCTGTGGGAAATATGAAAGGAAGAGAAATTTCAGGGCTGAGATTACCTAACATTGTGTGATCGAAGGCACAGGGCAAAAGGTCCAAAGAAGTTTTAATTCCCTCTTAGAACTACCTGTACTGTCTGCTCATCTCAGTTCTTAGTGGACAGAAACATAGGGTTAACTAATCAGCCAGTGAGATGGAGGAGAGTGGTACTGGAGATCATCAGACGTTGAATTGGGGTGCCCTGTGCCATCCTCACTGGCCTGTGCCTTCTTGCTAACTTAAGTCTCTGAGGTTCACTCTGCAAAGCACTAAACTGACTCAAGGCATCCCCCCACCCCCCCACACAAACAACTAAGCTAATTATTTAATTCAATCTGAGAGGTGTGTCTTGCTCTCTGCCTGACCTGCCTCGTGAGCCAGGAGAGTAGTGCCCAGTGAGAGGAAGATCTGACTTCCTGGATTGTCCCCGCCCCCTCTTTCCTCCCCAGACTGATGTCAATCATCCTTATTCCTCTTCATCTCCTGGCCTGGCCTCTGCGGCCCCTGACCCCTAGCCTCTTGTCCTGTCTGCCTACTTCCTTGAACTCCATTGCCTGTGCCCCTCCCTGCTCCCATGGACCTTGCTTCCCCTCCTCAGATGTGAATCATTCATATACCTTAGTCCAGGCCAGACTGGGTGTCGCTCTGGAAAACAGCCTGCCCAGTATAGCCTGCCTCACCCCTTCCAAACAATGTTAGTCAGCCCCGTAATTACTCATTAGCTAGTCCTATGTCTTTATTGTTCCCTGGGACATTAAGCTGCAGGACCTACTAGCCCTGGTTTTGTTTTGTTTTGTATTTTACGCAGGCCTCTCACTGTTGTGGCTTCTCCCTTTGCGGAGCACAGGCTCAGCGACCATGGCTCACGGGACCAGCCGCTCTGCGGCATGTGGGATCTTCCTGGACCGGGGCACGAACCCGTGTCCCCTGCATCGGCAGGCAGACTCTCAACCACTGTGCCACCAGGGAAGCCCTAGCCCTGGTTTTGATGCAGCCGTGTGCAGATTCAGTGGTATCATCAAGGGTGGCTTGGCAGGTGCCGGGGGTGGGTCGGACGGCACTTTAGCCTCCCCCATAAGTGCCACTAGTTTGCCCAAAGGCTCTGCAAACAAACATGCAGTCTAAATAAAAGCAGCGTGCTTGCTTTGCAAATGCAGCTTTAAGGCAAGCCCCCTTTCAGTCAGTCTGCCCCCAAACCCCTCCTCTTCAGAAACTCTGGAGCTGTCTCCAGATGGACTCAGACCACGTAAATCAGAGGTGGTCAGTGGAGTCAGTCAGAGGCATTCACTTCCCAAGGAGAGCTAGAAATTTAACGTTAAGGCTCAGAGCCCTTGAGAGTAACTAGTTATTGAAGCTCAAAGCAAGGCATCAGGTATAGAACATCACTGAATCATTTGCCTCCTGCCCTGGTTGATTTTAATAGGCCAGTCCTTTAAATGGGAGCCCTTTCCCTGAACTAAACTGTCACATGGGTCTGGCAAAGAGAAAATACATATAATTTTTTTCTATAAAAATGGCCTTAGGATTAGCGTTCTCCAAAGGGATGGAACCAATAGGACATATATAGCTGTTTATAAGTGGAGGTTTATTATAAGAATTGGCTCATGGGATCATGGAGGCTGAGAAGTCCTGCGGTCTTGCCATCTGCAAGCCGAAGAACCAGGAAAGCTGGTAGTGTAGTCCAGTCTGAGTCTGAAGGCCTGGGAACAGGAGCTCTGATGTCTGAGGGCAGGAGGAGATGTACATCCCAGCTCAAGCAACCAGGCAAATTTGCTGTTCTTCTGCCTTTTTGCTCTATTCCGTCTCTCAGGGGATTGGATGAAACCCAGCCACATTGGTGAGGCTCATCTTCTTTACTCAATCTACAGATCCAAATGCTAATCTCTTTTGGAAACACCCTCATGGACACACCCAGATAATGATTTACCAGCTACCTGGGCATCCCTTAACCCAGTCAAGTTGGCCCATAAAATTAATTCTTGCACCACCAAACCAGGAAGTTGACGTGGGTACAACACTACCGTCCACAGAGCCCATCCATATATCATCAGTACTTCCCCAAGTGTCTATTTTTCCTGTCTGATCTAGGATCCATGTTAAATTTATTTGTCATGTCTTTTGTAAAATAGTTCCTCAGACTTTTCCCTGTTCCTAAAGTCCTTGCAGTTGTACAGGTCTTAACATTTTGTAGATGACTCTCAACCTGGGTCTAGCAGGTGTTTCTTCAGAACCAGACTTAGGTCATATGTTCTTGGCAGGGTACTCTGCTCTTCTCAGCACATCACATTAGAAGGTACACAATGTCAGCTTGTCCACCACTGGAATATTGGCCTTAATCACCTGGTTATGTTGGTGTTTGCCAGATCTCCCCACCTTAAATTCACCATTTTTCCCTTTGAAACTTACTGGTATTTGTGGGGAGGTGTTCTGAGGTTATGCTAATAGCCTGTTTCTCATTAAACATCCACCTACAGCCTTATCATTCACTGATGACCTCTGCCTGAATCAGCCACCTCTCTGAAGGTTGCCAAATGGTGATTCTTTATTTCCATCACTCCTTCCACATTTGTTAGTTGGCATTCTGCTATTAGGAAGAACTTTCTTTCTCCTTCATGCATTTATTCATTTATATTAGGAAGTATTCATGGATTCCTTTTGTATACAATATGTTGAGATCTCTTACTATAATTACTTATTTTGATGCTCAAATTGTTCTCAGTTTGGCCGGTGAGAGTCTCTTTGAACTGGCTCCTTTGTCCTTTTGACATCCTTATCATCCATTGAACATTTAAAAATTTTCTGTCACCACAAGGCATCCCAGGCTCATCTTGTACTTTCCCTCTCCTGGTTAGTCATCCTTTTCGGTAGAGAATGGTATTTAGAAACCAAGATACAGAAGGTTGATTGTGTCCATTTTTACTGGGGTGTCTTAGATCTCTCAAAGGACAGAGCTAGGAAATATATGTATATATGTATTTACACATACACATTTATATATTTTCTACATTAGGCCATATATTGTAAAATCATGAGTTCATACTAATACCTCCAATTCCAGTCCAACACCCAAGGACCTTTCTAGTCTTATCCCTTTATATCTTTTTACATATCTTCTCTGGCAGTTAGAAACTTGACTCTCATTACCTTCAATATTTTTACTTATTTGCTCAGAGTAGCCCGCCTCTCAGCCACAAAGGCCATCCTGCCTCCTCTCTGTCCATCTCTCTTCCCACTGCTGCTCATCTTTGGTGCCAGGCCTGCTAACCCGTGTGTCTAAGCAACTTTATTATCAGCCTCCAGTCCCTCCAGCTCACTACTCTGTGTGGCTCCCCAGCCACAGCCCATGCTTCTGTGCAACTCCCCAAACTCTCTCCATCATACTGCGTTCTCAGCCACATGCTGACCCCTCAGTTCTGGGGAGGGAAGAAAAGAGAAGGCAGAGGAAGAGAGAAGAAGATGGGAATGAAAGAAAGCAAAGACAGAAACAGCATATACATTTTTAAAGGTTTCCATGGATTGCTACTAGGTCATTACTAGCCTTTCTCAGTTAATTTCCAGCCTAATTTCTATAGTCAGATAATTGATGTCTGTGGCCTAGTTCAACTGGTAGTCTCTATTTTGTTGATGGAGAAAGTAAAATGCTTTAGGAGAAACTGTTTCTTACGTTATATCGTTCCATATGTTAGAAGTAAACTGGGTTGCTTGCTCTTCTGAGCTTTCTCTGAAGCAGGCAAACTGACTAATCATCGCTATTTTCTATCGTGTATTTAGAGTTTTATTCAGTCCTTTTCATTTGATTATGGATTTTTCCCATAAACTCTTGTCAACAATTCTAAGTAGAGATACATTTACAAATTTTTATTGACATTTACCACAACCACATTATATTACGTCTAGAATCACTAAATATTTGCAAAAGGCATTAATGTCATTATGGAGAACAAATCTGCATTTTTATTTCTCTTGGGGTTAGAGGATTAACTAACGAAAAAAGGCTCCAGTGGTCAGGGTGGTGGAAAGAGCCCTGGGCTAGAAGGATGAGAGCTGGTCAAAGTGAATCAGTGTCTCCCAGTTTTAATTTTCTTCTCTGTAAGATGGAGAAAGCTACACTGCCCATCTCACCATGGGATCAAATGGGAAAAGAGACATGAACTCACTTTGAAAACTGTTCAGTGGTATATTAGTGAATATATATATATATATATATTTTTTACCCTTTTCTCCACATCCTTGGATGTTTATTTATTTTTATTTATTTTTAACATCTTTATTGGGGTACAATTGCTTTACAATGGTGTGTTAGTTTCTGCTCTATAACAAAGTGAATCAGTTTTATATATATACATATGTTCCCATATGTCCTCCCTCTTGCGTCTCCCTCCCTCCCACT
>NW_021703774.1:106917053-107004641 GCF_005190385.1 Monodon monoceros
TGCGTCCTACTCTTCCGCCATCTTCAAGCCGTCCTCCAGTGAATATATTTTGATGGATTACTCTACGATCCAGATAGAGTAGTCTAGAGGAAGCATGGTAATATGATTAGAAGGTTAAACATCAGGTTTCCAACCCCGCTGGCTAAACTCCTTTTATACTTATTCTCTGGGACTAAGTAGTTTCAACTGATAGTGAAAAACACCAGTTAGTGACCCTGGACAGGGTGGTAAAGGGGAGAAGTTCTTGGGGTTGTAATGCCGGTGACCCACCCTGTCTGAGGGAGGGATTGCCTCCTTTGACCTCCCCTCCCTGGTAATCTCTCTTGGGATCCCCCTCCCCAACCTATTGGGAACAGACTTACCCTGTTGCTTTACTGGACTTGTCTCACTCCTCTGGACCTGGACTTTACATTGGCTATTTCATTCACTTTGCCCCAGTAACCCAGTAACCTGACAAATTAGATCTTGTCTCCCTTTTGTAACAGAGGAAATTGAGGCTCAGAGAGGTTAAGTAACTATCCTCAGGCCCCACTGATAATAACAGTAATGAAATTAACACTCTGTGTCAGAGGCTATTCTAAGCACCTTATTTAAATCTCCCTATAGTCTTAGGAAGAAGGTGCTGTTGTTATCCCCATTTTATAGATGACAGAATTAAGGCACAGAGAGGTTAACTAACTTGCTGGTACGTAAGGCTTCACACTCAGGCCAGTTACCTCCAGAGGCCATGCTCTTTTGCTCTTTTGATATCCAGTTTCCCCAACACCATTTGTTGAAGAGACCGTCTTTTCCCCATTGTATATTCTTGGCACCTTTGCCAAAGATCAATTGATCATATATGCATGGGTTGATTCCTAGGCTCTCTATTCTGTTCCATTGATCTATATGTCAGTCTTTATGTCAGAACCATACTTTTTTGATTACTGTAACTTTGTATTACTATTGCTTTGTAGTATATTTTGAAACCAGGAAGTATGAGGCCTCTAGATTTGTTCTTTCTCAAGACGGTTATGGCTGTTTGGAATCCTTTGTGCTTTCATGTGAATTTTAGGATTTCTTTTCTATTTCTGTAAAAAAAAAAAAGATGCTGCTGAGATTTTGATAGGAATTGTTCTGAATCTGTAAATTACCTTGAGTTGTATAGACATCTTAACAATATTAGATTCTAATCCATGAACACAGCATGTCTTTCCATTTATTTATGTCTTCTTTAATTTCTTCCATCATTGTGTTGTAGTTTTGAGTATACAAGTCTTTTGCCTCCTTGGTTATGTTTATTCTTAAGTATTTTATTCAGTGTGATACTATTGTAAATGGGATTGTTTTCTTAATTTCCAAAAAGCTTGTTCGTTGTTAGCGTGTAGAAATGCAGCTGATTTTTGTATGTTGATTTTGTATCGTACAACGTTACTGAATTCATCGATTAGTTCTAACAGTTATTTTTTGTGGGATCTTTAGGGTTTTCTACATATAAGATCATATCATCTACAAACATGATTTTACTCCTTCCTTTCCGATATAGATACCTTTTATATCCTTGTCTTGTCTGGCTAGGACTTGAGATACTTTGTTGAATAGAAGTGGCCAGAGTGGGTCTCCTTGCCTTATTTCTGGTCTTAAAGGAAAAGCTTTCAGTTTTTCACTGTTGAGTATGATGTTCATTCTGGGGGTCATGCTCTTTAACCACTCTGCTTACCTGCTTATCTGCTGATATTTGAACGCAGAACCTGAAGCCTGTGTTCTTCTGCCACACCACATTGTCTCTCCTCTGCTTCCTCACCCACTTCTACACTCCTGCCTCCCTGCTTTGTTTCACGCAGCAGAAGAGGGAAGTGGCAGTCTCTTAAGCCTAGTCACTGTGGCTCTAGGCCCATACTCTTAGGCAGGAGAAGAGTCTTTCCTGGACTGTGGTTATTTTAGTGTAAGTATAGGATGCCTTTGTTATTGGTCCTTGTTAAATTGAAGTGTTAGAGCATGAAAAGTTAAAATTCCAGAATGCCAGTTGTATATTCTATTGAGTTTTGGGGAAATTTTGAGTTAACTTTCTTGGGAGGTACTATCTACCATTTATTGAGTATACCCTATGTCCTAAGCATCTTGCTACACACTTTATATACATTGCTTTAATTATCCTTTCAACAATCCTATATAGTTGTTGTAGTTATTATGTTGTAGTTATTTTTAGAGAGGAAGGAAAAGTCTCTGGCCAGATCGGCAGTATGCCAGGTTAGAGCCATCGCTGAAAGTGGTGAGCCTACATCAGACCCAGGTTCAGCTGATGCCAAAGCTTCTGCTCCTTTCCCCCCCGCTACCTGGCCCTCCTATGTGTCACAGCCTGCCACGCTCTCCTTGAAAGTGTTTAGGTGACCAGAGCTCCACGGGTCTGGCCTTCCATCCTCTAAACCCTGTTTTAAATACCCATGCTAAAATGTCCATTTCTTTATTTATTCTGACCAACGAACGTCCATTATGCACTGGAGGAATAGAAATAAGCAAACCACAGGAAAACAAAACAAAGCTCCCATTCAGAAGAAAGGGAGACATGCAGCAGACATGATGGAACCCCGCTGGGCAGCAATTAAGACTTCCCTGCCCTGGTCCCTTCCTCTGCTGTATGTGAGAGGCTTCCTGGTGGTCCTGACTTTGACTCTGTTCCCTGGGAAGTTCTTCCTTGTCCATTACCCTCTGTGGCCATATCTGAAATGGGTGTTGGAAAGTGTGAGCTCCAGGCCACTCTGTGGCTTCCACAGCAGTATAATTCCTTAAAAAGTTTATAGGCTTCTGGTCTGTTTGCTTCTAGTCAGTTCCATATACCAGTTACCACATCCAAATTCTATTTTGGATCAAGGTCTTAGGCATTTCTTTCTTCCCAACTTCTATGCTGGGCCCATCTCTCTTTTCCTCTCCTTAGTGGTTTCTGCCCTGAAGTCCTCTAAAACATGGACTTGGGCAGGAGAATGCACGCTTACTCTTTACCGTCGGCCTGACTTCTTTGTTCCAATGCCATGTTTTATTGAGAGGCCTTTGAGAAAGGCTGTAGCAGTGATACTATTTTCTGCTCTATGGGGTCGCAGAAGCAGTTCACTTTTCTAACCTTCCAAGGCCTCCAGCTTCTGGTTGCTGACCATTCTTTTCCACCTTTGCTTACAGACGATCCTTGCCTGAGCTCATCTCTTTCTGGGAATGCCTTGCTAAAAGCTGCGAGAAGCAGCCAGTGCCTGCACCTAGAGCTGCCGGCTTCTTAGGCAGAGAGGCCTCCAAATACAGTGATTTGAAGACAACAGTTTATTTTTCTCTCTTGTTAACAGTCCTGAGGTGAGTGGTTTGAGTTTGAAGGGCTTCTTTTATCTTGTTTTTCCACTATCCACCAGGGCAGTGTTTCTCAAACTCCCTTTGTTTCAAGACTGGATTTTTTTTATTGCCAGTGTGCCGAAGACCAATACTTTTGGTTTATACTCCACTGATCACGCACTTGTATTTCACAGCAGTGTCAAATTGTCGCAAACATTTCTAGGTGTTTATTCACAGTTTCTGTACTTATCTCCTCATTAATGGAAACTTGTCCCTGGACTACTCGGAGTTGTGCTTCTAGGGCTTTGCCCTGGTCTGAATGTTCAGTGCTGATCACAGGGATGCTTGAGCTCCAGCTTGCAGGAAGGTGAAAGAACTCGGAGGCACACACGCTATTTCAGGGCTAACCTGGAAGTAGCGTACTTCATTCGTGCCAGTCCATTGGCAAGAAGTTAGTCACATGCCTCCCTGTAAGGAGGCTGGGAAATAGAGTTTTTTACTCTATAAGAAAAGGAAAACATGGTTTAACACTTTGTGCCATAGACCATAAAGCTAAACAATGATAAAAGAAATATTTATGAGAGAAATCGCAGGGCAGCAGACAATCATGGGCAAATGAGTTAGAAGAACTGTTGTGAGTTCAGTGCCTTGTCACTCAGGACAGGGCCTCTCGGAAATAGAGTCTGGGGTCCTGCTGGCCTTTTCACGCAACCAGGGGGTCAGAGGCTGGTTGTGCAGTGAGGTTAACAAGAGGGAAGTTCATGCGAGAAGAGGCTGAGAACCATTCTCAGGAGGAAATCTAGAAATCAAATACCCAGGTTTGGAGCTGGAATCCACAAGGTGGTATTCAGAGCGCTGGGGCAGGGGCAGATCTGAAGGCTTAGGACACTGCAGCAGTCAGGATCAGTGGGCATCAGGAAAGGGGTTCCAATAGTCTACCGTGAGCCCAAGCAAAGCACCGGAGGAGGGAGGACAAAAGGTCCTGGCCAGTGTGAGCCGGACGAAGCCTCTCCAATCCCAAACCTCTCTGCCAGCTTGCAAATGCTATGCTACAAACAGCTAGTGAAGCCCGAGGCCACCATTGTTTTAGCCCCTGCATTAAAACCAGGTGCTTAAACCTCAAACTTT
Organism: Monodon monoceros; assembly: GCF_005190385.1. Taxonomy (NCBI): domain Eukaryota; kingdom Metazoa; phylum Chordata; class Mammalia; order Artiodactyla; family Monodontidae; genus Monodon; species Monodon monoceros. Next base: position 106,921,473 of record NW_021703774.1, read on the forward strand.
ATTCCTATCCCGACAGCTGAACTGAGGGAGGTTTCATGTCCCAGCCTGCATACATGCTACCCTTATGGTGACTTTCTTCTTGTTTATCTTGAAGGCGGTTTGGGAGCTTAGCATGAGGGAGAGAGAACATGAGCGGTGTCAGGGCTTGAGCTAGTTCAGGAGTCATGCACATAGAGGAAAAAACTTGAGCAATCATAGATCTTGTGGAAGAAAGTTTAAAGGGAAAAGAAGAGGGGGCTGAGAGCCAAGTCTAGGAGTACGTACACTTCAAGGCTGAAGAACAGCCTTGAAGAACAGGAGACAGAAATACTGAGGACAGTGGGAAAAGAACCAGGAAAAAGTAAGGTCACAGAGGCTTGGGAGGGGAGTTACAAAAAGAGAATAACTCTCTCAGCGTTCACAGTGAAACCAAAGAAAAAGAGGACTAGAAACAAAGGAATTGTTATTGAATTATTCAATAAAATTGAACATATTTTTATTATGTGCTGATTACAGGCAAGGTTCTGTGTTTGTGCCTCAGAGAACAGGGAGACAGAAGGATACTAGCTCTGCTTCCAACAGGTTTGGAAGTGAGGCTAAGACGAATCAATATTTAATATGCTGTGCTGAATGCCACAGGAGAGCTACCAAGTATTTGTCAGCCAAATTTCTTGGAAGAATAGCCTATACTTTCTTTCCACTTCCATATCACCCGAGCATTATTCAATACAGTGTGATCAAGTTTCTGTCTCTTCTGCTTTCAACCAGTGAACTAAAACTAACCAACACGTGAACCAGACACGCGTTGTCCATGCACCTATATTGGGCATCAGGTGCACAGACATGAGTAAGAAACTGTGGTGGCCCTTCAGAAGCTCACAGTAAGGTAGTAAAGGCTGACACTGAGGCAGAGGCTGCTTCTACAGTGCAGTATCAGGGGAGTCCCCCTCCAGTGGCTAAAAGACAGTCCGAATTTAGTAAATAAAAAGTCACCTTAGGAGAATGAATATACACATGTCCGAAAGTTCCAGGTATATAGATGTGTACAGGTTCCAGAGTCAAGGACCACCTCTGGTCTCCCCCAAGTGCGTTTGTATTAATTTACGAAGAGTAGAGGTGAAGAACGCTAGAATAAGATGAGACTGTTGATGGAATAGAAATGAGTTTATTCCTGACCTCCCTCCCCCCAGCGCCTTGAGCCCCCATGCTTCTTTGTCTACTCAGTGACTAAGTCTAGCTTGTGTCCTCAGGGTCTAAAGGTCATCTGCCATTATAGCATCTCCACCTAGGTTGCAGCCTGCAGAGCTTCTTGGAGAGTAGCACTTATCCAGCATCTCCCACGGCTGGCCCTGCCACTGGAAATGCCACTGTGGAGGATGGATCAGTAGTGCCACCAAAAGGCAGTCCTCGTAGTGATGGCTGCATGGCCTTGCATCGGGCTGCAATGTCCCCTTTGGCTCAGGTTGTCATTACCCTGACCCCCTCTGCCCTGCTCTCCTCACAGCACCTTAAGGAAAACTCTACTGCTTCTTTCTCTGCAGTGTCTAGATTCAAACCTGGCTAACCTTAGGTCCCAATAAACACTTCAACCCATGTCATTTATTTCCATGGTATACAAGAACACAGAGTTGGAACTGATCGTTGATTACACTGGAGGACATCTGTGAGGTAGACTTCAACATGCAGGGATCTGTTGGAATCCAGTGCAATCATCTTTATTGTATATAATGCCTCTAACTATGGGCAAATCACTCATTGACTGAATCACTTACTGTGTGTAGTGAAATTTACTAGGGTTCTGGTACTCTAAGGGGACATAGGGGGCATCCAAAGAACTGTGATACTGGCCCATGCCTTTGGGAGTACGGTTTATTCCTCTTTCCTTCTCTGAGGGTTGTTACACTTATAGCCAGGAAATATTATGTGTACTATATCTTACTAAAAGATTTAAGAAAAATCTATAACATATTAACACCTTACAAATAACACTGTTGTATTACAATGTCCTTGAAGATATCTGTATTGCTCAGAGTTCCACAGGAAACATGATATCGTTAATTTGGTATCTGGAGCGGGGGATGGTAACTTGGTAACTGGGGGAGGGCAGAATTCATGGAAACCAAGAGATGGTACAATGACCCAGAGCTAGAAACAGCAAGGAGCTTTTGACACCCCTCAACCTGGAAGCCAAGGGGAGGGAGAAGGAGAGGCTGCCTGCCAGGTACTAACCCAGCCAACCCATAGCGACCTGGCAGGGAGGGAGCAGGGGCATCAATGTCTCAGCCTTGCCCCACCCACTCCTCCTCACCTCTCGCTGTACCTCTCAGGGCAGGAGCTGGAGGGCAAGGAAGCCAGTTGATTCAGTCCTGCAGGGAAAAGAGCAAGTGGAGGAGGTTGGAGAGGGAGCTGGAGGGACCAATGGATGAGATCAGGCACAGCGTTCAAATGCCTTTTATATGCATTTCCGTGACCTGGTTACCTTCATACAGATGTGCTGTTTTACTACGAGACATGCATAGGGTGGGAGAGGGGGGCAGGATGGGAATGGCTATGAGTTCCTTGCTTTAGTGATGAAACAGCAGTACCCTCCTTTGGAGCCTCTGAAGCCTTCATTAAAACAACCATTTCCCACTATAGCCACATGCTTTGAAAATATGACTGTCCTTTCTGTATAGAGTTTGAGAATTCAGTCAGGCACTAACCTGAGCTGGTGTGCTTTCCAGAAGCAAGAAGGGGTCACTGCAGATCACTATTCACCTATTGCTGGGAACAGCGGGGGATTATTTAGAAGAGGCTGTTGAATATCCTTCTCAGGACTGGTGGCAGGAGACTGAGTCACGAAATGGAGAGTGAGCCAGGGAATGAATGCAGTTCATGGTTAAGTCAGGACAAACAGTTTGGACCAAAATTTTCTCTGTTGTGAATTTTATAATGTAAAGAAATCTAATTTTCTTCTTATGGGAAGTCATTGGCTGTAAGTAGGAACTTTGAAATTTCTCAAAATATATTTTCACAGAATGACGAAGTTCTTTGTACAAGAAGAATATCTCTTTCAGAGATGAATGTCCACACTTTAAATTTTGGCATTCTCTCCTCCTTCAAACATGTGATTACATGATGATCTAAGGATTATTTGGTATATAATAGAACATATGGGGTTATATTATATATAAATATTATTCATTTTAAGCATTTTGATTAGTGTCTTTACTTTTAAGAGGGTCAAAGGACAAAATGTTGTCTGTCATCTTTCCAGCCTAATGAATTAGATGAGATTAAAATCATATACAATTGGTAAAGTAAACACAATTAAAGATTTACATTACATTTGGATAAGCTGAGTCAGGGAGTTTGCTGATCGTATAAAATCCCTGTCTCACCTCGTTTATTTGGTTTAGTTCTGTATGTTTTCAAGTTTGCCTTCCTGTTTAACCAAGAGGTTTAAGAGGTCTTCAGTCATCAGTGACATCTGAGGAACAATACATTTGATTATAGTTGTTTATTAAACAAGTCCTAGGGTAGCAGCTGTTTGTATATACCGTGGCCTTTTGTAAATCCACCCACTCAATGGAGAGAGAGAAAGCAGTGGTTGAAACAGCTGACATGAAACAGACAGTCCTCCCTACCTACAGGACTCAGAAACGTGCCCTGGCACAAGAACCTGTTTATCCTGCTGAGCTCTGACTGCATTTGCCCCTGTGTGTCATTGAGCTGAAGATGACTTGAGGCATGGAAGTTTCTCATTTCCCAAGCGCACTGGGTGTGTGCCTGCTTCTCCTCTGTGGCTGCTGTCTTGGGAACTTTACAACCAGTAGAAGCACTCGGTGTGCCGTGGGACCTTGTTGCTCTGTGGAGAGCAGGGGGTCACAATCAGAACAGTTTTATGTGCGTGAGTTTACCATTCGTTCTTAAGAAACAGAGTAATGAAACTTTAACAAAGTTGAGTTCAGCTTTCTTAAGAGAAATGGTCTAGTGTATTAAGATAGGGTAGCAGATCTGTAAAAGCCCTACACTTAACAGGTACCCCTAAAGTAAACGTATTAGCTTTACCCAAGAATATCGAGGATCTCAATACCCTGTCATAGATAATATCTGTTTAAGTTGAATCTCCAATAGGTGGCTACTCCTTTGTGTTATTTTACCACAGCAAAGAGTAAAATAACTGCTTATGAAACCTGCAGGCTTTATTTATCTTGAAATTACTGTGGTATAGTAGAATTGATAACATCCTCTCCCCTCTCTCTTTTTAAAATCTATTTTTAATATTTATTTATTTATAAGACCGTTTTATATTTACAGAAAAATTGAGCAGATAGAATAGAGAGTTCCCATGTTATACTCCCACTCCTACACACGGTTTCCCCTCCTATTATTAACATCTTGCAGTAATATGGTACATTTGTTACAGTTAATGAACTGATATAGATTCATCACTATTAACTAAAGTCCCACTTTATTCAGATTTTCTTACTTTCTACATAATGTTCCTTCTCTGTTCCAGGATCTGAGATACACATTATATTCAGATGTTATGTCTCCTTAGGTTCCTCTTAGCTGTGACAGTTTCTCAGATTTTCTTTGTTTTTGATGACCTTGATGGTTTTTGAGAATGTCTCCCAACTGGGATGTGTCTGAGGTTTTTCTCAGATTAGGCTGGGGTTATGGGTTTTGGGAAGGAAGATTACAGAGTAAAGTGCCATTCTTAACATATTTTATCAAGGTTACAGACTAGCAACATGACTTATCACTGTTGATGTTGACCTTGATCACCTGGCCGAAGTCATGTTTGTCAAGTTTCTCCACAGAAAAGTGAGCCCCGCCCGCTTTCATACTCTCCTCTTTGGGAGGCAGTCACCATGCACAGTCCACACTTATGGAGTGGGAGATATGTTCCCCTCCTTTAGAGTGGAATATCTACATAATTTATTTGGAATTTTTCTGTATGGGAGATATGTCTCTTCTTTTTCATTTATTATTTTTTTCAGTCATTTACTTCCAACAATATGGACTAATAGATTTTTTAAAATGCATTGGGTTATATAGTCCAATCCTACTTTATTTATTTTGTTGCTCAAATTGTTCTACCTTGGCCATTGGGTCTCCCTTTCTTTGGAAGTTATGTTCAAAGAGAAGTCATAATTTCTGATGTCCATACAGACAGGGGGTTGGGGGGTCTCTACGGTGGGACCGCCCTTCAGACCACCCTGTCTTGTCTGCTCTGGTAAAGCCTCTGTTCAAGGGTGGCAAACACCACTCCTCACACTTCTCAGCCAGCAGGGCTTGGAGCCAAGTCTACAGAAGAAAATGAAAGAGTTCTGAGACCTAAATTAGAGAGTATGCAGCAGTAGAAGAAAGTAAGAATGCTCAGTTTGGGTAGGGGGCACGTGTGCCCAAGGATACTTAATTTAATTCTACATTTAACTAGTATTTACTGAGTGCCTACTGCGTGCTGGGCATTGTTTCATGTGCTGTGGATGTGCTACAACAGCACAAAGGCCCTGACTTCCTAAGCACATGGGGGGGACAGACCATAACCCCAAGCAGATGGTGTCAGGTAGTGAGAAATGCTGTAAAGAAAAATAAAGCAGAGGAAAGGGCGATAGTGCCGTGAGGCCAGGGGTTTGGGTGAGGTGCTTTTTTTACAAAGGGGCAGGGAAGAGAATCTCTGGTGAAGTGACATTTGGGCTGGAATGAGGTGGCAAAGTGAGCCCTGAAGGTATCTGGGGGAAGAGGCTCCTGGCAGGAGCAGCAGTTTAAGGGCCTTGAAACTAATGGCTAGAATGAACCTCGAGGATCATATGTGGACTTAAATCTCCCATGCTATCCTAATTTTTCCATTAACATGAATTATTAAAAGAATTCAGTGAGCAAATGTGATTGCTTAGAAGGAGTGGTCTCTTTTCTGGTCGTTAGCGTACCAACTAACCTAATCTCCAACTCCCATCTGGCTGGAGTTTCCAGAGAGGGGAGGATAGTTCTACATTTGTAGACCACAGGAAAAGAAAATGTGCACAGCACCAAATGATCTTGTTTCGATGCACCCTGTTTCGTCCTGAGGGGAAAAAGAAAGTGTTATTGAAAGTCAACTAAAAGGCCAGCAGTAACTTGTCTCGTAAGATGTAGCTCGAAATAAGCTGCTTGAGTGGTTTTCACATGTCTTAATTTTCATAATTGTTTCCACATTATGGGCTGGCTGGACAGTTTTTCAGAGAATCAAGTTTGGGAGAGTCTAAATGAAAGCTTTGCTCCTGAAGTTTTCATTTGGATTCCACATATAGACTTTCTAAACCATCATTTTATGAAGTCTTAAATTACTGAAGTTTGAAGTTGTGGTAATACCTCCAAAGTTTAACATCTTTTGTTTCTGGGTCAGAACTATTCAAACCCTCTAAACCTTAAGTATAAAAAAAGAAAAAGAAAAAAGAAAACAGCTTGCGATTTGGCAGAATTAAAGTTTAGCAACGTTAGTCTTGAAATTGTATTGTGTGCCCTGCTTACTGTAAAATTTGAAAACATATTTTCAGAAAAAAATGCCTTTTCTGTACTTCTCAGGGCTTTTAAAACAAAATAAAAAAACCCGAAGTGTATTTAGAATGCCCAACTTTTTTTATAGTGCAAGACAGTCTTTGTACGTGATTTGATGGGATCAGTCTATTTTGGTAATCCCATGGTTGTTAAGTATGACTATAGTTCTTGTTCTGTCTGGTGTTTCATTTGTCTGTAGAGAGAAAATGTAGTGTTGTAGAGAAGCACATAAGCCTGGGAGCAGAGCTGCCTGAAGAGAAGCCAGGATCTTCCACTTACTAGCTGTGCAACCTTAGGCAAGGTTGCTTCAGTTTCCTCACCTGCAAAATGGATATGCTAGTGGTATCTACATCACTGTGGGGAGGGTTAAATGAGATGACGTACATAAAATGCGTAGCCCAACACCAGGCACAAAGTAATCACTCAAATATTAGCAATTAAAAATAGTAATGAAGTCAAGATATTAAGTAACTAACCCAAGAACACATAGTTAATTAGTGAAGTTCTCTAATTCGCATATTTAATGGGTGATGTGTAAGTTATCAAAGGCATTTAACTGAACCCCTTCATTTTAGCGGGGGAAGAGATAGTGTCGGGTGCAGATTCATTTTTTTCCTTCCACACATGCTGATGCTATAGACATGAGCATAAAAGGCAAGGTCCCTGCTCTGCTGGAGCGAAGTGGTCTAGCAGTGGGGGGTGAATAATAAAGGCAAACACACACAAAAAAAATACGTCACAACTGGTAGAGAAAATGAGGCTCTCTGATAGCGAGACCTGGGGGTTACTTTCGATTGGTCAGAGAGGGGTATCTCTGTGGAGGGGATGTTTAGGCTTAGATAATAGAATCATACTTTAAGGTTTGAGAGAGGTCGAGAAACTATGTCGATAATTTGTTATAAGCTCACTAAAGTTTTTGGTAATTTCCAGCTAAGAGAATATGGTGATCTGTAGTTAATATGTACTGGGGACTGTCAACAAGCTTGATAGCATATGGCAGAGAGAAAAAATCAAAAGTACTAATTCAGAAACTTCTAGTTATTCATATTTGGGGCTCTGGAGCAATTGTGTTAGGAAATGTTTTATAAGAGAGTTGGGAAAAGTGACGTCTTGATTTGGTCAGTTGTCAGCATATAAGGTTTTGTGGTTACATGAAGTTTTAAGTAGAAAACCATTTTATTTTCATTAACACTGGAAAATGCTAAAGTGCGCTGTGCTGGTAAGAGTAGTAATAATGAACATAAGTGAATCCTTGAGGCTTTTCCTTTGAGCATTAATTTTGATTTTTCATTGTCGTAGTTGTCAAAGAAAGGTAGATTAAGTAGAATGTGTGCTCCTAAGACAGAATTTGTAGACTAGCATTTAAAAGTCTATTTATTTATTTATTATAGAAAATGTGGAAAATAGAAAAAACTGGAAAGAATTTTTAAAAAATGACCCGCAATTCTACCATTCTTAATTAACCATTTACACTTTGAGTTTTTTTCCTTATTTTCTTTTTATATCTTTTAAAAATCGTTAAGACATACAAACACAAGCACATTTGTCTGTGTTTATATGTATGTTATATATGTATGTATACCTAAATATCTGTATATGTATACATACATATATATTTATAATTAAAATAATGGAATATGCTTTTCCTCATATCACTACAACTTCATAGTAAACATGGTTTTCAATGGCTGTATAATATTCCATCCTGTGGAATCTTTTTCATCAATTCCCTATATGAACTTTTAATATTCTCATTGTCTATTTCTCCCAAAAGTAGAATTTGAGGCTTGGAGGTAGGGAACTGTGTGGTGGGAGTTCTGGTTAATCATGGTTTTCCTGTGGTTTTCAACTTTGGAAGACAAAACTGCTTCTCATTCTCAGGATGAATTTTGCTAAAATGTGTCAAAGAACATGCCATTTTGGTTTTGATGGGGGAAAGTTGAACTTGCAGATTTTTGAAGTAGAATCATTGAGGTTTTAGGGCATCATCTGATTACAAATGCAACCAAATTTATGAACCAAAATAAATGTTAAGACCCCTTTAAAAGGAAATTAGGATCCATAAACAAGACGAAAAGACAACCCTCAGAATGGGAGAAAATATTTGCAAATGAAGCAACTGACAAAGGATTAATCTCCAAAATTTACAAGCAGCTCATGCAGCTCAATACCAAAAAAACAAACAACCCAATCCAAAAATGGGCAGAAGACCTAAGTCGACATTTCTTCAAAGAAGATATACAGATTGCCAACAAACACATGAAAGAATGCTCAACATCATGAATCATTAGAGAAATGCAAATCAAAACTACAATGAGATATCATCTCACACCAGTCAGAATGGCCATCATCAAAAAATCTAGAAACAATAAATGCTGGAGAGGGTGTGGAGAAAAGGGAACCCTCTTGCACTGCTGGTGGGAATGTAAATTGATACAGCCATTATGGAGAACAGTATGGAGGTTCCTTAAAAAACTAAAAATAGAACTACCATATGACCCAGCAATCCCACTACTGGGCATATACACTGAGAAAACCATAATTCAAAAAGAGTCATGTACCACAATGTTCACTGCAGCTCTATTTACAATAGCCAGGACATGGAAGCAACCTAAGTGTCCATCAACAGATGAATGGATAAAGAAGATGTGGCACATATATACAATGCAATATTACTCAGTCATGAAAAGGAACAAAATTGAGTTTTTTGTAGTGAGGTGGATGGACCTAGAGTCTGTCATACAGAGTGAAGTAAGTCAGAAAGAGAAAACCTAATACCGTATGCTAACACATATATATGGAATCTAAAAAAAGAAAAAGGTCATGAAGAACCTAGGGGCAGGACGGGAATAAAGACACAGACCTACTAGAGAATAGACTTGAGGACACGGGGAGGGGTAAGGGTAAGCTGGGACAAAGTGAGAGAGTGGCATCGGCATATATACACTACCAAATGTAAAACTGATAGCTAGTGAGAAGCAGCCGCATAGCACAGGGAGATCAGCTCCATGCTTTGTGACCACCTAGAGGGGTGGGATAGGGAGGGTGGCAGGGAGGGAGACACAAGAGGGAAGAGATATGGAGATATATGTATATGTATAGCTGATTCACTTTGTTATAAAGCAGAAACTAACACACCATTGTAAAGCAATTATACTCCAATAAAGATGTCTTAAAAAAAAAGGAAATTAGGAAAATTTAAAGTTTTTTGGTAGTATGTTAATTCCTACATCTTTCTGACAATTTAATCTTGATTAAACTGATGAGTTAATCAAGAATAATATAATTTTAAAATTAGAAATGTGCTTCTCTTAGCTGTCTAAAGCATATAGCAAAATAAAAAGGGTTTTTCATTTTTGATAGGACACATAATAATTGCATACATAGGGACTTCCCTGGTGGCGCAGTGGTTAAAAATCCATCTACCAATGCAGGGGACATGGGTTCGAGCCCTGGCCCGGGAAGATCCCACATGCCGCGGAGCACATAAGCCCGTGTGCCACAGATACTGAGCCGGCGCTCTAGAGCCGATGAGCCACAATTACTGAGCCTACGTGCTGCAACTACTGAAACCTGCAAACCTAGAGCCCATGCTCCGCAACAAGAGAAGCCATTGCAGTGGGAAGACCGCGCACCGCAACGAAGAGTAGCCCCCACTCGCTGCAACCAGAGGAAGCCTGTGCGCAGCAACGAAGACCCAATGCAGCCAAAAATAAATAAATTTATTTATTAAAAAAAATTGCACACATAAGAAGACACATAATCATTAAAATTTCTTATGTGGTTTTTGGATTTTTTTGTCTTGAATTTCTGTGTACTTTCAATACTGTTGAAAGCTACATTTTCCCCTTGGATATTAAAATTGAATTTCACTAGATTAGTATCTGCTATTCAACTCTTATATGTGCTGGTGGGATTAGAAATATGATCTGTCTCAAGGGCAGTTCAACAACATGTATCAGAAATCTTTAAATAAATTTATATTCTTTACTTCATCAACTTGAAATCCATGGATTAATCCTAAGGAAATAATTGGCCAAGTGTGTAAAGATTAATGCATAAGAATGTAGCCTTGCTTGTAAAAGTGAAATATTGGAAACAACCTAAATATGTAACAGTTAGGGATTAGTTAAGTAAAGTGTGGTATGTTCATACTGGAATATTAGAAGCTATTAAAATTATCATGTAGATCTATAGTTTTAATTTGGGAAAATTATCATGATGTAGTGTAGATATACTGCCCTGCTGTATCTTTGTTTTGTCCTTATTAAAATTGAATCCCCCTTCCTTGTAATTGAAAGGCACTAGAACCATTTGTCTCTTGACACCACTCCCGTTTTGTTTATTTTAAGCATATAAAATGATATTTTGCCTTTCATTATTTACAGCAGGGATGCATATATCTAATTCATTAAAAATATCATAATACCACTAGAATATGAATATATGAAAAGAAGACTGTCTATGATAAATTTCTATTTTGTACTACTTCAAGCTGATATTTGATCCACTTGTCCTGATTCTGGATGTGGTATTGGACTGTAGAATTTATAGGAGCCTTAAGAGCTGGGGATTTCTAGTAAGCGTTTACTGTTAGAGCCACTTCATTCCCGCCAGTGGACCGCTCAGTGCCTGGGCCTTCTGGATCTCCAGCTTTCCAGCAAAAAAGTTGTAGCCTTGTTTCTTGAGAGAGAGCCCGTGGTCATTCTCCCCAGAAGCTAGATTTTCTGGCCTTCAACCCCGGTTTCCATTGATTGGACACTTCATGGCTATAGCCAGACTACTGTGAGGCAGAACACCTGGTCTTCCTAATAAGCGTAGATGGATGGGCATTGTTTGAGTCCTTGCCCAGCCCCTCCTTGGCCAGAATCCCTCACTTTGGGGCTGCAAGAGATCTTGTCCTGAGATTAGTGTCTTGCCTGTCTGTTTGATACCCCATTTTGGGGTCTACTTTCAGACATGTGTCTGGAGGACTTGGCACTCCTTGGCAGGAGTGTTCTCACACCCTTGGACTCCAGATCCTAGTCTTACCCATGGAGGCCTGGTCTTCTACTACCATCAGTGTTGAAGAGAGCCCAGGGAAGGAAACTGACTTGAAGTGATTGAGGTGGAAAATCCAATAAGCAAACTCACACTGGTACAATTTGGATTAGGAGAATAAGAAAGAAGTGAACAAAAAGGTAAGGAAGGAGGATTGAGGCCAAAGTCGCCAGCCCTGCACCACATGCTTAACAAGTGTTGTCATTGTAGTTTGAAACTAAAAGATGGCAAAAGCAGATCGGGATTGGAATCAGAAGTGGTAGAAAATTAATCTCTTGGGGAAGCCATTTGGTCATGTGAAGAGTAACTCAACACCTGTTATCTGGGCAAGAATGTGCCTGGCATTACCAACCTGCCCTTGATTAATGAACAGAACCTATAAGTAAGAAATGAGCTGGAAACCACCAGGAGAAGCCTTAATGTGCTATGCTATAATTGTTACCAGTGCGGGGGGGGATTATTGCAAGGCTCAGAATATTTGACCTATTCCTGCCTCCATGACCATTCATTCATTCAGCCAACCAGCCAGCCAGCCATTCAGCAAATACCTGTCTTGAGGCAGCCAGGGCAGATGGGTCCTGGGGTTATCATGGTGAACAAAATAGACACAGACCCTCCCTCCCTGCGCTTGCACCTAACCTGGGAAACAGACAACGATGACTGATATGAGATAAATGCTGTGATAGGTGGTCGGGGGCCAGGGTCCTGGAGCAAAGGACATTTACACTGAGATTTGAAGGATGAACAGGGGTTGACTAGAACAAGGGGCTTAGCAATGGCACTTGGTGGTTTAGTGATTGACTTTTCCAAAGAGTGATATTTGTTTCTTCTTTAAATTTCTTTCTAGGATGTTCAGTTCTTCTCCACAATGAATGAGTGCTACTATGATAAGCAGATGGACTTTTTTTATAATAGGAGCAACACTGACACTGCCGATGAGTGGACAGGAACGAAGCTTGTAATTGTTTTGTGTGTTGGAACATTTTTCTGCCTGTTTATCTTTTTTTCTAATTCTCTGGTCATCGCAGCAGTAATCAAAAACAGAAAGTTTCATTTCCCCTTCTACTACCTGTTGGCTAACCTAGCCGCTGCAGATTTCTTTGCTGGAATTGCCTATGTATACCTGATGTTTAACACTGGCCCAGTTTCAAAAACTCTGACTGTCAACCGCTGGTTTCTCCGCCAGGGGCTTCTGGACACTAGCTTAACAGCCTCCCTGACCAATCTGTTGGTTATTGCCGTGGAGAGGCACATGTCAATCATGAGGATGCGAGTCCACAGCAACCTGACCAAAAAGAGAGTGACGCTGCTCATCTTGTTCGTCTGGGCCATTGCCATCTTTATGGGGGCTGTCCCCACATTGGGCTGGAATTGCCTCTGTGATATCTCGGCCTGCTCTTCCCTGGCCCCCATTTATAGCAGGAGTTACCTCATTTTCTGGAGTGTGTCCAACCTCATGGCCTTCTTCATTATGGTCGTGGTGTACCTGCGGATCTACATGTACGTAAAGAGGAAAACCAACGTCTTATCTCCGCACACAAGTGGGTCCATCAGCCACCGGAGGACACCCATGAAGCTAATGAAGACGGTGATGACTGTCTTAGGTAAGAGGAACCAAGTCAGCCATTATTCCCCTTCATTCAGCAAATATTTGTTGAGCACCTGCTGTATACAAGGCACTTACTAGGTAGTAGGAATGCAGCAGTGAACATGAACAGACCTAAACCCTCACCTGTCTGGAGCTTATACTCGAATAGGGGAAGACAATATAAGTATCCTAATGGGGACAAACAAAATAATTTTATATTTTATTATAAAATTTGAAAATAAGATATTGAGTGGTCTAATGGGGAAAAATAAAGCAGGGAAGAGAGATAAGGAGTGTGCTAAGCTGTTATAGTTTGCAATTTTAAAAAGTGTTGTGAGGGACAGTCTCACCTAGCAGGTGACGTTTTAGCCAAGATGGGTAAGTGATGAGGGAGTGAACCATGTGGGTGTGGGGGGAAGGGTGTTCCAGGCAGGAGATGCAGTGAGCGTAGGAGGCTGAACAGCAAGGGGGCCAGTGTGGCTGGAGTGGAGTGGAGGGAGGGTGGGAGGTGATGAGGTCAGAGAGTTGAGGTGGTATAGGTGGAGTGACTCAGATTCAGTCAGGCTGCACAGTTAATCACAAAGCCTTTGCTTTTCTGAGGGAGAGGAGGAGAAGCCATTGGAAGGTTTTGAACGAGGGAGTGACGTGATCTGACTTGAATTTTTTTTTTTTTAACATCTTTACTGGAGTATAATTGCTTTACAATGGTGTGTTAGTTTCTGCTTTATAACAAAGTGAATCAGCTATACGTATACATATATCCCCATATCTCTTCCCTCTTGCGTCTCCCTCCCTCCCACCCTCTTTATCCCACCCCTCTAGGTGGTCACAAAGCACCGAGCTGATCTTGTGCTATGCGGCTGCTTCCCATGACTTGAATTTTAATGGCATCTCTCTGGCTGCTGTTTTGAGGAAGTACTGTAGTGGGGCAAGGGTAAAAACAGAACTGCTTAAGAGGGTATTTCAGTACTCAAGAGAGATGGAAATGACTAGGACCAGAGGGCAGTCTAGAGGTGATGCAACAAGGTTGCATTCTGAATTTTTTTTTTTTTTTGCGGTATGCGGGCCCCGTTGCGGAGCACAGGCTCCGGATGCGCAGGCTTAGCAGCCATGGCTCACGGGCCCAGGCGCTCCGCGGCATGTGGGATCTTCCCGGACCGGGGCACCAACCCGCGTCCCCTGAATCGGCAGGCGGACTCTCAACCACTTCGCCACCAGGGAAGCCCCTGAAATTTTTTTACATGGTAGAGTCAATAGGATTTGCTGAGCAGTAAGGTATGAAGAAAGGCGGGAGGAGGAGGGGAGGGTGGAGCACGTCATTTGTGGAGATGCGGAAGACAGAAGAGGAGATTTGGAGGGAAGGTTGGGAGTCTGACTTTGGACTAGCTAAGTTTAGGATTTTATTAGACAGTGAATTGAATTGATCCTATTGAATTGATCCTATTGAATCAAGAGTTGAGGATTTAGGTCTGGGCTGGAGATCTCTATTTGAGAGTCGTTTGGGGAAAAAAATGGTATTTTAAACCACAAGACTGGATGAGCCCACCATGGAGGTGAATGTGGATGGAAGAGAGAAGAGGACTGAGGAACAAGTCCTAGGGTACTCCAACGTAGGGAGGGTGGGAAGGCAGGAAGCAATGTCACGAGAGCCCAGGAAAAGGAGAAGCCTGAAAACCCAGGAGAATACGGTGGCCTGAAAGCTGTGAGAAGGAAAGGGTGTATCAGCAATGTTAATACTCCTGAGAGGTGGAGCCAGATGCAGTCTTAGCAGAGTGGTAGTTGTTTGGTGACCTTGAAAAGATCAAAACTAGTGTAGCCAAGAGCCTGATGAGAAGGAAATGAAGAAACGGAGGGAGGAGAGTCTTTAAGACAGAGTTTAAACAGCTCTGAGGGGTTTTGCTCTCCACTGTGAGCCCTGGACCAAGAAGACACTTTTGGGGCAAAGAATTTTCCCTTCATTTTGTTTTCTCTATGGCAGGTAGCCAGTTGTGCCCCAATTCCAGTCCCGGGTTACAGGTAGAATTTGTGATATGTGGGCAAACAAGAACTTCTGTGGCTTCACAGGCCTTGTGTTCTATGTTAGAGAGGTCATTTTCTCACCATGTGTGGTGGCTGCAGCCATGGGGACCATTATTGAGAGAGAGCCAGGAGTATATTCCTTTTAATTCCCAATGTGAAGGAACTATAAAATGAATTCTTGGGAAACAATTCATAACGGAGGATGCAGGGTATATATGGTGTGGTATGGGAGCCATCATGATGTCTGTAGGTCCTGAAACTGCTAATAAGATTTGGAGGTCAGCAGACACATAGTGTGATAGTTAAAATAATTTCAAACTGAGGGTTTATTTTCATTAACAAATATTTATGTAGGGTTTAATATGTGTCAAACATTGTCCTAAGTGTTTTACAGATATTAACTTATTTAATTCCCATGGCAACCCTGTGAGATAGGTGCTACTGTCATCCCCCTACCAGATGAAGAAACTGAGTGGAGAGTTTAAGCAAGTATGCCCAAGGTCATTTGTTGTTAATGGTGGAAGCAAGACTGACCAGTTGGCCTTTGGAGTCCACATGTTTATTACCACACTCTGTAGCTAGTTTTGCTTTATTTGGACATTTTACTGGCCTCCTCTTTGTCCTGTCTTCTGCTTTGACCACCTCATTCTCGTTTTAGTGTCTTGACAGGAACATAGACAACAGTAAGAAAAAGAGTAATCACATTAATCCATTTTTCCACTCTTGAGCTAGAGCTGTTGATGTTTTGGGTATTTATTGGCAGTGTCAGCAACTCTGCTGCTTTCCCTGCTTAACTTGCAAGCATAATCATTTGCTTGGCTATGTATCTTGAGAAACTACCTGCCTAATTAAAGAGAAAACCTTTTTTCCAGCATGTTCTGTATTATATACAGCACGAGATGGCAAAAAAACTTCTGTCGTCCCAGGTAGGACTTTTTGTGAGATGGTCATCACGGTCACCAGCTTCAGTGTCATATGTAACTTTGTCTGGAATGTATGGAAGGGCTTAAAACAGCTGTGTGGTTTGGGTGGGTGTGGTGTTGGATAAGGGCAAAACCAGAAGAAACAGGGAAATTGCCGAGTAGGTTAAGAGAAGTCAGGGCATCAAGATGAAACAACATTGGGGAATTGGTTAACATCAGGAAGACAGTTTGGTGTGGAGAACCTGGGGAAGTTCCTCAGTGGTGAGACAGAGGGATCTGGTGGAAGACAAGAAGTTTGGGGATGGGGGAAATGAAACCGAAGAGCTGGGTGGTATGAGGTTTTTAGGCTTCCAGCTCCTGACTTCTTCAGATAACAGATTTGGGTTTTAGCCCCACCTCTGGGATTTTCTACAGGGGTGATCTGAAGCACATTAGCTCACCTTTTCTTGGTTAAATTTCCTCATCTGAGGTTGAATAGGTAAACTTTAAATTCTTTCCAAGTTATGAAATTCAGTAATCCTACCATGACAGTAAGTAGCCAAAGCCAACACAGAGTTCGTGGATTGACTGTGTATCAAAGCACAGAGTCCCCTTCCATGAGAGCATCTTTCATGGTGCTCCTTAGGAAGGAAGCCCCTTAGTTGCTCTATCTGGTACATGTAAGAATTTGTTTGCCTAATACAGGTGTCTCTCATATGATAGTATATGCATTAGAAAAATCAACAGGACTGGCAGGACCTACCATCACTGTAGTCATTGGTTCTGAGTATATGGAAATTAATAGCTTAATACTTATTTCATTAATGATTACCTGATTTAAATATCTTCATGATAAAGTGCTAAACCTTTCCACTTACTCCTTGATATATATTTTGTAGGAAAGGTTAATTTAAGATTAAAGATTCTTATATATGTAACTTCTTTTAAGTCTTAGAAAGTTAATCAATAAATATATATCAACTGTCTGTTAAATAGCATCTAAGAGGCAAAGGGCTGCATGTATTCAGTTAGCTTAATCTCATTTCAGAGAAGGAAGAATGGATAATTAGGGGCGGTAGAGTTTGGGGAAGGCTTCTTAGGGAGCTTGGGGTGTGATCTGGAAGGATGGGTGGGATTTGTATTGGCAGGAGGGAAAGAATTCTATGTAGGAGAAACAGTATAATCAGAAGTGTGATGGCAGAGACATGTAAAGCTTGTGCAGTAACACAAGGAAGGCCCCGTGGACTCAGATGCATGTTGAGGTATGAGGGGAAATAACTCAGCTATGAGCCAGAAAAGTTTAGTTGGCCATGGTCTTTGGAAGGAGAGGGGTAGACCAGATGACCTTTGTGTTTCTTTCTGGCTTTGGGATTTTGGTTGAACACAAAAAACATACAGAGCCAGATGGGTCGTAGTGATGATGGTGGGGTGGATTTTAAATCTGTGTGTGACTGGAAAGGCATCTAGGCATTGTGTTCCCATTTCAGCAGCCCTGAGGCAGAATGCTGCTCACTTCTGGGTTATAATGTGTGATGGGCCTTTTACGTGAAAGAAGTTGCTTATTTTTTAATTTAATTAATTAATTTATTTATTGGCTGCGTTGGGTCTTTGTTGCTGCGCGCAGGCATTCTCCAGTTGCAGCAAGCTGGGGCCACTTTTCGCTGCGGTGAGCAGGCCTCCCATTGCGGTGGCCTCTCTCATTGCGGAGCACGGGCTCCAGGAGTGTGGGCCTCAGCAGCTGCAGTACACGGGCTTAGCAGCTGTGGCTCACGGACTCCAGAGCTCCAGCTCAGCAGCTGTGGCACACAGGCCCAGCTGCTCCGCGGCATGTGGGATCTTCCCGGACCAGGGCTCGAACCCATGTCCCCTGCATTGGCAGGCAGACTCCCAACGACTGCACCACCAGTTGCTTGTTGAATGTTCTCATCGAAAAGACGTTGGAGACATATGATCCTACTTTCCACAGGGCACCAAGGCCCTGCCAAGAGAGACTCCTGTATTTTGAAATCTTACTTGTCAGCCAGCCTAATCGGTCACAGCAACCCCAAACACACAAGATCCCCCGTGTGGAAACCTCTTATTTATTGTCAAACAACATACGATGTGAACGGTGCACACATGGATGTTGTATTTTCCAGGAAATGGGCTGGGCTTTCTTTTATTCTGCAGTATCTTGAAATGCAAAAGAAAAGAAAGAGTCAAAGGATTTGTGAACCATACTTTTGAAATCTTTCATAAACCTTCCTGTCTCTTAGGATGGTGATTTTCAAATTGCAAGTTGTGACCTACTAGCAAGTAGTGAACTCAATTAGGAGATTGTTACTGACGCTTTTAAAAAATGACATAAAGTAGAAAAGAAGAGAAAATATCAGAGTGCATTGCATATAGTAGGTATAAGTGTATTTCATAATGTTTGTGTGAGACTGGATTATGGTGTGTGTGTGTATATATATATATATATATATATATATATATCTTACTATGGGTTATAGTGAAGAACATTTGAAAAGCCATGGTCTTAGGGTCCAGGTTACTTTTTTGGCCAATAAGGATAGAGCTTTTCAAAAATATGAGCAACATTACAGTTAAGGGACTTTGAAAAGGTTTGTGGTCATCGAAACAAAGAGCTGGAATTTTTTATTTCTCCCTTCTACTTTTCCACTCCGATCAATGCTGAATCCACCTTGCCTTCTCTCAGGGGAGAGGCGAGGGAGACAAAGTGGTGGTAAGAGAATAAACAGTACCAGGAGTTCTCATGCTAGGAAATGGGTGAAAATTTAGTGCCATATAAGCCTTGCTGGAGTACTACTAACAATCATACATGACATTTCTGCGACACTATGTCTTTTTCAGTGTTTTAATACATTATTCTCATTTGGTCTCATGGAAATTCTGTATGGTAAGTGGGGAAGATAGCATTATCCTATTTTCTTCCTACTCCCCTAAATGCACCCTCTACTCAGCTATAAGTAATTATTTACAGTTTTTCACTTTACATTGCTAGGCCTTTGCTTCAGCTGGAATACCTTTCCTCTTGTTTTGCCTGGGAAACTTGCATTCATCTTGTAAGATTCAACTCAAGGGCTTATCTTTTCTGAATCTTGCCTAGATGAATCTGATCCTACCTCCTTTGGGCCACTCTCTATCTTGTTCATACCTCAATCAGTGTACTTCATTTGTTTACATGCCTTTATCTTGAACTAGGGTGTACATTCTTTGAAGTTGAGGGTGTACATTCTTTGAAGTTTACATGCCTTTATCTTGAACTAGGGTGTACATTCTTTGAAGTTGAGGTCTGTACCTTATTTATCTACCTTTGCATATCTAACATGTAGCACTCTGTCTGGAACACACTTGTTGAGGTTATAACAGAAGGAATAAGTGAGGAAATCAAGGTTTAGAGGAGTGGCTTTTCAAAAGCGGAAATAAAAGTAGAACCCAGGTTTCCTCATGTGCAGCCTGACCTTTGGCAGGCTCTGGCTGTGACATGCCTGTGAGGTAAACAATGGCATGAGAGGAGTGAGTGGGTATCCCATTTCATAGGGTGGGAAACAGAGGTCTCTCTTGGGAAGAGGAAAACAAATGAACATTTGTTGATTGCTTACTGTGAGGAGGTCTGCATCTTACACTCTTTTAGGATTTTATTTCATTTAACCCTCATAACAACTCCCTGGAGATCTGTTTAATAGATGAGGAAACTCGGATGGACTTAAGCATCTTCCCCATAGACCCATACTGGAAAAAATAATAATAGTTAATATTCACTGTGTGCAATACATGGTTTCTGAGACACATTTTATTGCATTTAATCTTCATGACAACGCTATGAGGGAGGTTCTGTTATTATTACCAGGAAACTGAGGCCCAGAGAGGTTCAGTGTCTTGCCCAAGATTAGTAGCAGAGCTGAGATTCAAATCCAAGCAGATTGGCTCCAGGAACCAATTTTTCAAGGTTTATTAGCAGCCTCTTGAAAGTGATAGGGCTAGAACAACATCTACCCACGTAATGACATTTATAACTTGTATCTCCCTTAATTTCTAGTTAAGTTTATTTCAGTAAAGGTACTTGATCTCTCGATGTTTACCTTGCTCTTGATTTGTTTTAAAGATTCTGCAGCTTGGTGACAGTTATGACAACATCTCCCAGGGAATGACAGCTCCACATTCTTCAAACTTTATGTTCATTAAAGTATATTGAACATAAAGTATATACACTAAAGAGTAGGGGCTTTGGAATAGGGAGGGAACCAGATTTAAATCCTGGTTTTGCAGCTTCCAAGTTGCATAACCCTGAGCAATTCACCTGACCTCCCTGTGACTTAGTTTTCCCATCTGTAAAATGGGGATAATATCAGTACCCCTGGCATGGCAAGTTTTTATGGAAACAATGAGACAATGCACTTAAAATACCTAGTGTAGTGCTTGACACATAGAAAGTACTAAACAATTTACATAGTAAGTACTAAGAAGAGTTAGGTAATCTGAAGAGCCTTGCCCTGTATTCAAGCAGAGTGCGCTTGTTCCCCAGTAATGTCACAGGTACTGTGGAGAGGGGGACTAGGGACCTACCGTTGGCGCCATCATAACGGCAGGTTTTGTATCGTGGACAAGTAGCCAGGAGGAAGCTAACTGGATGTGCTTTGCAAAGGCTATCCGACAGCAGACAAATGGCACCAGTTAAGTTCCTGGAGACCCAGGCCAATCTGAAAACACGGTCACCACAGATCTGAAAAGCTCTGTGCTTGCGTTGCTAGTCCCTATAAACCATCTTCTACCACCACCCCCCACTCCACCGCCCCCAGTGCCGGTGAAATTCTGTTAATGATTCCTATCTCTGCCAAATGATCTTTGCATTAATAATTCATTTTGCTTTTGCAACATTTATGAATAAAACATGATAAGTGAGACCCTGACCATCAAGTGTTAGCTTAATAAGAATCCTGTAATATAGCACCAACATCTTGTGTGTGGATCTATAAAACATTCCTCATGAGAAACTATCCCCATCTTGCTAATGAATCCTACCAGGATTCCTAGTTAACCAAGTACTATTACCACCTTTACTAGGATTGGGAAATTTGCCCTTTTTCTGAAAAGAATTGGGAACACACACACGCACGCACGCACGCACACACACAGAAACTAGGAGTGAAGAGAAACTAACTGTGGTCCCCAGGAATTCTGAAACGTTTGTTTTTAGCTTCTGTGACCTTGTAGTGGCTTCTACATCACAGAAGCCTGCTTTCAATGTTTGCTGCCTTGCATGCCTTTGTAATCAAATATCTGTTAAAAAAAAAAAAAAGTTAAAGCTTTGCTTTAAGAAACACTGAGTGAAACGATCAGATTTTTGGCACTCAAGAGTTTGCTTGTTGCTGTGCAGTCATATCAGAATGACTAATTCTTTTCAGAGTCAAGCCACCCAGGCACCACTACTCAGTACGTTTTGTCCAGGGGTGTTTGTACTTTTGTCTTGAAAACAGCTAATCAAAGGAGCACCTTTGTGGCAGACTCTTTTCCTCTGGGCTTCATGTCATTGCAGCAGGGGCCTTCGGGAGAGGGACCTTTGCTTCCAGGCAAGCTGTAAATGAATGAGGGCAAAAATGTAATCGCTCCCCAGGTGCTGCCCCCAACAATACAGTGTGACAGACCCCTCCATTCGGAGGAGGAACGTGGTGATTGAGAAAACCTCAACGTCTGATGTTAGAGGGAAGATAGCTGCAAATTTTAAAAAAATCCGTCACTGTATGCCTCTCCATCCCACCTTTTCAAATTGGCTGCGCTTCTTGATATCTTTTCTTAACCCCACATTTTTAGGAGTCTGTTCCTCCCCTTCTGCCTCTGCTGTACGTAGCCCTTTGTTGTCTCGAGTCTGGCTTTTGGTTCTTTTATTTTTTTCCTGCTTTACTGTTTCAGATGCCTTCCTTTGCAGTCAGTTCAAAAGTCATTTTACCAGATCTTTGTCGTCGTTTCCGGTGTAATCACTGTTTTGCCTTCTTCCTGCTTCTGTTTCCTCCATATACCCCTTCAGCTCTGTTCTTCTGAATCCATTCAGCTTCTTTTATTTCCCTATCACACTCCCTCCTTCAGAACTCTTTTTTTTTTTCTGGTTTTTCATCTTTTCAGAAACCTGAAACCTTCCTCTTCAGCGAGAACAATTATTGAATATTTCCTGAGTACAAGGTACAGGAACACTTCTCAAGTTCTACCTCTTTGTTTGTTTTCCCCCCAACTTTATTGAGGAATAATTGTCAAATATAATTGTATATTTTTAAAGTACACAACATGATGATTTGATAGACATACACATTGAGGAATGATTACCAAGATCAAGATAATTAACACATCTCATCTGTCACATAGTTAACTCTGTTCCTTTTTTGTGGTGAGAATGCTTAAGAGACACTCTCAGAAACTTTCAAGTATACAGTACTGTATTATTAACTACAGTCATCATGCTATACATTAGATCCTCAGAACTTACACTTTCTAACTGAAAATTTGTACCTTTGACCTACATCTCTCATTCCTCCTCCCCCTGCCTCTGGTACCCACCATTCTGTTTCATTTCTGTGAACTCAGCCTTTTGTTTTTTTTTAATAAAGATTCCACATATATGTGGTGTGTACAGCATTTGTCTTTCTCTGTCTGACTTATTTCACTTAACAGAGAAGTTTCATTACCCAACTACATCCAACTCTCCTGCACCCAGCCTCCTGGAAGGGTTAGAGTGCCAGAACTCAGTCAGGCCCTCTCTCAGGGCCTTGACTTCTGCCAAAGGAGAATGTCACATCACTTGACTAACTTAACACCTGGAACAGCATGGTATATGTTGATTCATGGTAGAATTTTTACCAAATCCATGTTAACACTGTTTGTACTTTTAAAATTTCCACTGGGGACTGCATTCACTGTGTAGCTAAAGCAAACATTTTGGGGAGGAATTAGGAGTAAAGGGTGTTTGCTGGAATCATAGCCTGTCACAGACCTAGGGGTCAGCATGGAAGCTGGGATAAAGGGTGGGCAAACCAGGCAGTATTGGTGGGGGTATACCAGGTGGGCAGCCCTTCCCCCTGCTGTAGTCCAGGTACCTGCTCTTTCTCCCTCCTCACCAGACTGGTATCATAGCTCTGCAGAGTGTGAGAAGGAAAGATCCCATTACCTAGAAAATCAATATCTGTTGAGAGATTTATCCAAGTTCATCTTGTAAATCATTGCTAGTGTTGGGGCCAGAGCTCCGGATTTCCTAGTTTCTGCTTCTTCTTGTGGGTCTCTCTTCTTGCTTTGGTGAAAGACACCTGTGCTTGGGTACCTGAGTGGCAGTGATAAACAATAAGTTGTTTATTTCCATCAAGTCAGAGAGTTTACAGTGGGCCTATTTTATCCTTTACATTTTCTTAACAAGAAGAGATTTCTGATTTTTTATTGAGTACCTACTTGATTTTAGGCAGTATACTAGCTATAAGACATGGCCTCTGTCCTGAAGGCTACGAATCTGTGCTGCTCTGAAGTTTTATGGTTGTCGGGAGATAGCCATGGTTTGAGTCAACGGTTGGGTTACGTATGAGATAAATTACACAACGGCAGATCTGCTCTATGTGGCTTTTTGGGCGAATGACTTATAGGGAACCCTATTTATAGGCTTATCTGAGGAATGAAGGAGCTTACCAAAAAGAAGATCAAAAGAAATATAGGAAAAAGAAATATAGATAAAGAGAAACAAAGAAATATATACAAGAGCCAAGTGAAGGGTCCAGGCAAATAGTGCTGTGGGTTTGGATGGTCTTTGGAGGCCTCCTTGAAGAGAGGGGATATGAGTGGATCTCAGTGTGACAAGTGGAGAGGAGAGGGTAAGGCCTTACTGATAGGGGGAAAGATAGGGTAGGAGACAGGCATACATACATCTAGGGAGACCATGCCAGGGCCGGGACAGGGAGGAGGGGGGAAACAGGGCAGAGGCAGGTTTCTGGAATAAGGGCCTTGCCTGGTTTGAGAAGTGACTGGACCAGAGATTGGAAGGCCTTGAATCCTGAGACTGTGTGGACTTTATTGTCAAGTGTCTACAGAGACTGAGTAGAATACCTTGGTGTGTGGATTGGGCCTAGGGTAGGAATAAGGCACTAGGGAGGGGTGGCACCTGTGGCTAACGGGACAGTTCAACTTTTGTTAAAAGCCCTGCAGGCGAAGTTAAGTAGGTCTGTGGCCAGTCATAAGCCCATAGCTAAGTTGCCTCATCTGGCAGCGGAGAGCCCCTGTAGGATCTTGGGGTATTGGTGGGTTGAGAAGAAGGTGGGAGCTGCGAGGTGGGCTGGAGAGGGAGAGATCACTTAGGGGACTGCTGGGATTGGCCCAGGGCTCTGTGGGCGGTAGGTAGCTCAGATGCCCGAGAGAGACAGAGCTGGCTCGTCATAGTAGGTGCTGCGGGAAAGTACATCTGTCACCAGCAGGCCCAGTCTACACGGGGAGGGAGGAGCAGCCAGGGAGGACCAACGGGGACTGCAGGGGAGCAGAAGGGGAGCATGAGCTTGTGGAAATCTGGTAGGAGACAAAGGTGGAATAAGCAGGTGGCCAAGGTCAGAGAGATCTGGAAGCAGGAATCCATCATGGGAACTGAACTAGGATTCAGGGCCAGGGGACTGGCAAAAACAAGATTGGACCTAATCAAGCTTTTCCCACTTTGCTTAAGGCTTTTCAGCTTTGCCCTTCCCCCTCCCAGCTGACCTCTCCTTCCTTGCTTCCTTCTAACCAAGAAGATAGAAGTTACCTGGCATGAATTCCCCTAATTTCCCTCCCTTCACCGACTTAGCCAACCTACAAAGGCCCCCTCTGTAACCTTCTAGCTTTTCTGTGAGAATCGTTTCCCACCTCCCCAGGGGCCTCATCCTTATTCTTGCTCTCCTGTGCTCTAGTTTTGGTCATTAAGAAATATAACCCTTGATCTTACCTCCCTTTTCTAACTACTGCTCTGTGTCCTTCCTTTATTATCCTGTTTTCTTAATACCTTAAACCATGATAAGCTAGCTCTGACCCTGCCACTCTACTAAGACCGTGCTGATGAAGCCATTCTGTTGCTTAACATTGAGTCTGTCTGGATTCCTTCCTCCCTGTTTTCCCTACCCCAGGCCTTCCTCCATACCACCAGCTGAGGGATCTTCCTAAAAAGCACAATTAACTCTGATCTTTTCTCGCTCCTCCTACATATTACATAAAACTCAAATGCCTTAGCTGGAATTGCAAGCCCCCTTTCACAGCTCTGTTCCCAGTCTTCTTTTCCAAATGCCTCTTCACCGCCCCCACCCCGCCCCAGCCCATGCTTCCGCTGTGTCAGACTTCTCACCACCACTCTGGAGGAATGCAGGGACGGCTTGATACTCCTTGTGGTTTTTCTTAGCAGGGCAAGCTCCTATCCATCTTTCAGGATCCTTCTCTGTGATATTGTCTGACTCTCTCAGGCAGAGTTAATTATGCAGTGCTTCTATAGCACACTATTTATATGCATAAAAGTATTTAGCTCACTTTATTACAATTTATTTGCTAAATGCTCTTACCGCTTACAAGACTGGGAGCTTGTCAAAGTCAGGACTGTGTCTATCTTCATTCTGCAGTGCCTGGCACACAGTAGGTACTCAACAAACGTTTATATAATGAACGAACAAACATATTTACTGGATGGGTCACTGGGAGGCAGCTGCCCCAGCCTCCATCCTTATCCTTGTCATAACCACAGGGATGGTCCTACTGCCACTCAGGATCCTTCTTACTAACCCTAGGGTATCTTAACATGATTTCCTGGAATGCAGGCCCCCTATGTCCTGCTTCTCACCAGTGGTCTTGTTTTGAGCTGGGGGAAATTTGAAGAGGGTAGCAAGTAAAGCTGGGATGGGAATTGACTTGTGTGAGGAGTGACCCTAAGGCATCAAAGGAGATTTCTTTGGGAGGCATCGGACTAGAGATTGAGGGAGCTCCAGAAAACACCTGGAGTTTATGTTACTTGGGAAGCAATTACATCAGGGCTGCTGACAGGTCCAGCTACATAATTTGTGGACCTCTTGTCAAAAAGGCAGGAAAGGGGAGGATTGAGAGTTTAGGGTTAGCAGATGCAACCTATTATATATAAACTGGATAAACAGCAAGGTCCTACTGTATAGCACAGGGAACTATATTCAATATCCTGTGATAAGCCATCATGGAAAAGAATATAAAAAAGAATGTACATATATGTATAACTGAATCACTTTGCTGTACAGCAGAAATTAACACAACATTGTAAATCAACTATACTTCAAAAAAATTTTTTTTTAAATTATAACAAAAAGGCAGGGGAAAGAAGTGCTACTTTCCTTCCTTCTGCACATCTCCTCTACTCACACTCATGCTCATCGTCCCGTCAAACTTTACTTACAAAAATATAAGTTCAAAGGTACACTTAGGATTTCAAGGCGGCCACAGCAGAGCTTTAAGCCAGGCGCAGGGCCCTTGTGAGTGACTTGTGACTGCACAGGCTTCATGCCCACGAGGCTGGCCCTGGCTGCTGAGTTTGACCCCTTGACCTTAACTAGCCCAGGAGCCAGCTACTGTGATGCACAGCACTTTGAACGACTTAGGTCTCATTGAATTTGCTCCTTCAGTTTTATGAGGACCAGCCATGTGTGTCGTTTCATGATGTCTCCTCGATTGCGAGAGAGGTGTTTTCTTAGAGGCTTCCTTGTCTTCACTAGGGCCTGTGCCTGTTTCCAGGGTCCTGTTTCAAGGGTGATGCTCCTTATCACCAGGCTTGAGTACTGATGGGAGGTAGAGTGGGGCTGTGTGACTGAGACAGGCCCAGGGCTTTCAGATCTGGACTCACCCATGAGTCAGGGAACGGTCTGTTCCTGCTCTGTATCTGCTCTGAGCTGCCTGTCTGGGTCCAGGGCAAGGCTTCTGAGATAAGTGCTGTATTCAGAGCACTCCACCTCATGACTGGGTCACCTCAAGAGCCCTGCAAATGGACCTTGTGCGAAAGGTCAGGACTTGTCACTCGAACAATTCCTCCTTTGAGAGGTCCATGTTTTCCTCCCCAGGATACGTTCCAAGCTCCTCGATCCTGGGGCTCCTCATTGCTAGGTCTGACGTTCTGTGGAAGGCTCTGGGTTCCAAAGGAGTTGTAATGAGTTTATTCCTGAGGGTCCAGATGCTGGAAAGCATGTAGCCAAGTTCCTAGGATCTGCATGGCCGCTTAGGTATCTTGCTGTTTCTCCAGAGACACATGGCAAGCCTTTTTGTTTAGGCTTACAAACACACATTTATTTTCTCACAGTTTGGAGGCTGGAAGTCTAAGATCAAGCAGGGCTGGTATTTACTGAGACCTGTCTCCTTGGCTTGTAGATGGATGTCTCCTTGCTGTGTCCTCACATGGCCTCTTCTCTAACCATGACATGGCAGACTTTTGAAAGCCATCTCCGAGTGGAGTTCAGTGCTGTCACCGAGACTAGGGAACATAAGGATGTTGAAGTGGCACAGCAGAGCTGAGTGGTTCTGGGCGCTCCATTGACTCTCTGTGCAGCTTGGAAGCTGAAAGTGTGTCTCTTCAGTAGCATGGAATGGACCCTCAGAAGGACATTGAAGTGGTCCTACAAGAGGTTAATGCTAATTTATGGGGTAATAACTGGACTCTCCTCATTTGGAGGGGAAACCTTGTTCCTCTGCTTTAAGGCAACCTGCAGTTCAGAGACGGCAGCACTGGCATGAGCCTGGAGAATCTTTAGGATTCCTGATTCTTCTTTGTTGACCTCTGTATAACAAGGGGCCATGTAGACCCTCCTGACTCAGGGAGTCTTCGCTGAATGCAGTCCCCAGGGACAATGCCAAGAACCAACCCCTGAATTCTGGATTTCTGTCATTTGGGAGAAATATTGGCCAGCCTGGGGGCCCTGCAGGGACAGTCTGGAAGTTCTTAAGTTGAGGGCTTTCTTGGATTCCCTCAATCTCAGGAATGACGTAACATAGGAGACTTCACTGTTAGGTGGGAGAGTTAGGCCTAAACCTCCCCAGATGGAAAAGTGATGCTTGGGCTCAGCCTGGGGGTGGTCTCAGTGATTATAGAGTGGAGGAGCCGTGGCCTTCAGGATCTGGCAAAGAAGGATGGGGATCTCTAAACCGAGGAGTTCCCTGGGATCTGGCTCTGCAGCCCCTCTGAAGCCCCTAGGGTTAGGCTCTGGGAAGCTGGGATTTCAGGGCAGCCTCAAGAAGCTTCAGACTCTCCGGAGAGAGTGGCCTCCTTGGATCGTTTAGAGGCACTGGCCATTCAGAGAACACAGCCAAGCCAGAGCTCATCAGCCAGAGGCAGCCCTGGACTATGGAAAAGAGAGTAGGCTAGGGTCCGAGGGTTCTGTAGGAGAGGCCTCATTCTCTTAAGGTCCCTTGAAGACTTTTTGGAGCACAGCAATGCCTGTTCCACGTTTGTAGGTCAAGGGCATAGGCTGAGACCACCCTTCCTATGCTGAGCAAGGAAGGCTAGGTGCAAATCTCGCTGGATTCATGTATCCATGGGAGATAAAGTTCTCTAGCAGCTGTGGGCTCCTCTGGAGTTTCCTAGGGAGCTCTCTGGGCATTCCCTTGGCATGGGAAGTGGATGCCTGGAGACCTGAGAGGGCAGATGTCCCCCTGCAGTCCTGTGGCCACCTAGGTGGAGCTTCCCCCCCCCCCCCCCGCACTTCCAGACCAGGATAGGGTCACAGAGTGATGGCAGGAGCCCCCTGTAGGGTTGAGGAAGTAGTGCAGGTGGGGGCTGGCCACGTTCAGGAGGAGAGCACTGTTCCCTTCAAGCTGCCACTGTCCAATCTCTGTAGCAGGTGCAGGCTGGGGTGGCTGGCAGGCGGGGGCTGGGCTGTAGGGGTCATAGTGGAGGGAGGGAGCTGACTCTGGGCCTGTGCCTGCTGTTAAAGGAGGTACTGAGGGAGTGCCACAGAGTAAAGTGTAAAGTGGCAGGTCCTCAATGGCAGCACGGGCCCGAGAATAGTGCCCAGGAGCCACCAAGGAAGGGTTTGGGATCCAGCCAGGAGAGCTGGCGACAACAGATGCCACTTCCTGCAGCAGCCAGGTACAGGCAGCCCTCTTGGGAGCAGCAGCTGGAAGTCAGGGTCAGGGAAACCTGGCTGTGGATAACGGGAACCTGATCATCGACCCAGACCCGGCTGGGATCACCATGGGTGGATGGATGCATGATGGGCGGGGGGCCGGAAGGTCCCTGACAGGAGTTGGGGAGAGGCCCAGCCTCAGCAGACCTTGAGTGTCAGGTCACCATGGAGACCTAATTAGTGGGGCAGGGATATAAGGCTGACACCACGGTTAAGGCTGAACTGAGGCTTGGGGCTCTTCAGATTCCTCCTGATCAGAGATAGGCTCTAACTGGTTCCAAGTGCTTGGTTTGGAGGGTTGAGGAAAGAGGACCCAGACAATTCGTTACAGAATGTGGTGGTACTTTGCACCAAGATCCCCCGGGCAACATTTTCCACATATGCGGAGCTCTCTCTCCCCTCCTACACACACACACCAGTTGCTACTTCAGTGGTCTGCTGGCACAGCCCTGACATGCATGTTTTGAAAAAACTACCAGGGTGTTCTGAATGCCCTCATCCCATGCATAAACACTTCAGAAGCAAGAGTTCCTGTGATGGCAGTGAGAAAAGAAAAGGAAAGATGGAATTAAAAGACATTAAAATGATAGATGCCTCAGAAGGTGGAGACATATCGACATGAGGGGAGCAGCAAAAGGATGATTTCAGCTTCAGAATTTTACATTTGGATGACTGAAAGAACAAAGAAAATGCTGGTTTAGAGATGGGAGAAGTTCAGTGAAATAGAGAGACCCAAACCCAAATCTCTGATAGAAAATATCATTTCTTTAAAAACCTTTAGAAAATACGTGCTCCCCCAAGCCCAATCTCTAGAATGACCTGCAGGGAAACCCTCACAACTTCCAGATACCACATCAAAGCTGCATCATTTGCTCTGATAGGACCCATCTATTTAATACATTTCTTCCCTTCTGCCTCTATATCATGGAGACTTAACACATTTTTTGTCCTTGTCTTGTTCTTTTCTCTATAGGAATAAACTATTTCGTTAAGTTGAAGTTAGCCAGCATGAATTTGTGTCAGATCTCATTTGCCCTGACACAAATAACCCCTTTGTGGGTAATGAAAACAATTTAATGGTGTGGTCCAAAGGAGAAGACAATATTACTCAAGCGATTAACACCAGGGGACTTCTCGCTGACCTCTCACGATGACCTGCAAACTGTGCTTCCAGTATTATTGCACTCTTGAGGGAGCATGGAGTGAAAGCTTGCCCCCAGATATTTTAGAGAATGCTTTATGTGGAAAAAGTCATAAAATACAGGCAGAGAAAGATAAGTAGCTATAAGTGAGAGGGGAGAAGGGACTTTGGGAATTAACCTGATGACAAGGTCGACTTGTTTGGAGCAGCACGTCTTCAACACCAGTATGTCTGAATTGGGCACAGGACCCCGTTGCTATAGCATCTTGAAGACAAAAATTGCACGGGGTTCTGCAATATTGCGTTTTGCGATTCTCTAATAGGACTGCAACTTTCAAGGAAGTGCAAATTAGGCCTAGCATCTCTAGCCTTAATTATTCTTTTTTCTTTTAATATTTCTTTATTTTATTTCTTCATTTTCTTTATTTTTTTGGCTGCATCGGGTCTTAGTTGTGGCACATGGGATCTTTCATTGCAGTGTGGGTTTCACTGCTCTCCATTGTGGCATGTGGGCTTCTCTCTAGTTGTGGCGTGAGGGCTTAGTTGCTCCGCCGCATGTGGGATCCTAGTTCCACCACCAAGTATCGAACCCGCATCCTCTGCATTGGAAGGTGGATTCTTTACCACTGGACCACCAGGGACGTCCCTAGCCTTAATTCTGAGTGTCGGATGAACGCCTTTGAGGCAGGGAGTGGTGCCTCCATTTGTTCATCTTTATATTGTACTATGAACTGCACACGGTTGGGCTCAAGAAATGTTTGTTGATTTGAATTATCCAAGCAAAGAAATCTTTAAGAAGACAGTCTTTTCCTGCCTTGAGACATGGATGATACTCCCAAGGAAGAGAGGAATAATAATTATTATTTAAAACTAATGTCTAGGAGCAGTGTAATTAGTAGTTGTTTACTGTTTAGTTATATAGCTGAAACATCTTTAAAATGCCTGTTTTAACACTTAGGAAAATTTATCTGGGAAGTCTTTTTGACAGTCTTTTATGATCAATAAACATACTATCTCAAATTTGGTTTTTAGGCCCATAGTAGTGGGAAATTGATAGAACTTTGTAACACTGATTAAAATTTGCTTGCTTAGGCAGAAATAGAGATACAGATGTAGATAACAAACGTATGGACACCAAGGGGGAAAAGCGCGATGGGGGGTGGGATGAATTGGGAGATTGGGATTGACATATATACACTAATATGTATAAAATAGATAACTAATAAGAACCTGCTGTATGAAAAAAATTCAAAAAAAAAAGAAAAAGCAGAAAATCTGAATATACCAATAACCATGTAATAAATTGAAACACTTGTAAAAGAGGTATTCTCTGAAAAGGTATGAAGCTCAGATGGTTTTAGCAAGAAGTTCTTCCCAATTCTGAGAAGGAATGATATTTTTGTCCTGTTTAAACTGTTATAAAGCATGGAAGACATGCAAAATGTCACAGTTCATGTTATCAAATTATGTTGCTGTTCTTTATAACTACTCTTCCCCACAGCCCACTCAGCCCCAAGCTTTATGATTTGTAATTTGCTGCCTCAAGGATTTTTGAACAGTTATCGCTCCTCTTTTGCAAAAACTCCATTGAAGAGATCAGTTTAAGTATTTTCATGGTGGAGACCAGTTTTTCCTTAGAGGAAAGCCACGAAGAAGTTCCCTTGAACTGGTAAGAAAGAAAGATTTATAATTCCCGAAAACATCAGGGACCTGTACTGTGTGCTCTGGCATATTCTAGAAAGCAGTAAAACCTCTGGGGAAAATGGCAGCACACGGATCTAGGACTGAATAAGAGGTGGCTTGGGAGCAACTGAGGAGCAGAGGTGACTGATGACAAGCGTTTCCTCCAATGCCTTGGTACTTTGTAAGACCCCAGAAGCTTTATACTACCTCAGTAATAGGAAGGGGACTCAAGGATAACTAACTGAATTTCCTGCCAACCTAGGGGCATATGTGCTTGAAGTTGGAAGCAAATTGACTTAAAAGTAATAAAAACTGTGATATTTCTGTAACAATTGAGTTTGTACATTAAGATCATACCTACTACATACAGATTAAAAAATTTTTAATATATTTCTGGTGAATTAAATCTGGGAGAATAATTTAAAAAATCACACTGGGATAATTCTACAAATATAAGAATGTTTAAATATTGAAAAAAAAATTGCTTGATGGAGGGAATTCCCTGGAAGTCCTGTGGTAAGGACTCCACACTTTCACTGCTGTGGGCCCGGGTTCAATCCCTGGTCAGGGAACTAAGATCCCACAAGCCTCACGGCACAGACAAAAAAAAAAAAAAAAAAAAAAATGCTTGCTTGAAGCTGAGGGAATTGGAGCCCACACACCTTATTTAGAAGTGAGCCCTCTTATTTGTTGAAGCCTTGGCAAGAGTTATAACTTACGGGACGATGGCTGGGTGGGACAAGTAGGACATGTCCCGCCCACTTGTTTGTACACCGTTTGTATATAAGGTAGCAGTGCCACAACAAGCAAACCTTCAGAAACTTCCCAGTGACTGAAGCATCCCTTTCTGCAATTTGGTGGAATCAGTGTCCCTGCTTTTTTCTAAGTCTTATTTTTCCTCCAGGTAAGTGCATGTTTGAATCAAGACCTACATTTTCTTCCTTTTTAAAATCCTGAGTATTTATTCTGAAGAAATTTTCCTAAACTGCTCTGGTTTTAGGTGCATAAAAACATTTATTTGAGCATAATTCAAAAGGTTAATTGGCCTTGGTGAAGATGGACCAACACACTTTGCAGGAAAAGAAACATACGGGGTTTTTTTCGCTGCAGTTGTATTTTATTTTATAGTTCCAAAGGTGCTTATTACTGCTCCTGACTAGACCCAGTCCCTTTCATGTTGGAGGGAATCATAGTCTACAGAGTCTATTCACCTACGTTTTCTCTGAGTAATGCATGGGATGAAGCGGGGGTTTAACCTCAGAGCATTTGATTCTAGTTCTGCAATCTACAGGAGAAATTTAATTTCTCTCCGCCCAAATTTCTTCACCTGGAAAAGTCATAACACAGATCCTTCCTAGAGTGTATCCTTAGGAATAAATGATAGCATGCTAACAAGAAGCTTAAACAATATACATAATGGCTTCTTGGAATTTAAAATGTTTTTAAAACTCATGCCATCGTTTTGATTTAGCTACCCAATAACCCTGAGCAGTAGCCTCATTTTATGGGTCAGGAATAAATAAAGCCTAGAGAGGTGATAGAATTTGTTAATCTGAATGTTGGCGACGAGAGCTCAGAATGTAAATAATTTTATAAATATTAAAGTGTTCCAGCTCCAGAATTTAAATGATGTTTAAAACCTTTATTATTTTTGTTATTAGGAATGTGGCATTTGCTTGTTGCTAAAATGTACACATGACATAAATGTATTATATTTAGAAAGTGAAAGTCCCACTCAGCCCTCTCTTTAGAGCAGTCAGGACCACTGTTAACAGTTTGATGTGTCGTCTTGGAGACATTTTCCCTGCAAATAAGTGTGTGATACACACATATAGTGATTTTTGTACAGAAAGGTGTTCTTTTTTTTTTTTTTCTTGCGGTACACTGTTGTGGCCTCTCCCGTCGCGGAGCACAGGCTCCGGACGCACAGGCTCAGTGGCCATGGCTCACGGGCCCAGCCGCTCCGCGGCATGTGGGACCTTCCCGGACCGGGGCACGAACCCGTGTCCCCTGCATCGGCAGGCAGACTCTCAACCACTGCGCCACCAGGGAAGCCCCCAGAAAGGTGTTCTTGATACTCATCATAGTTCTCTAGCTTGCTTTGTTCCCTTGACTATAATATCTTGGATTTGTTTTTTGTTTTTTGGGGGGTTTTGGGGTCATGTCAGTATCAACATATGTGTCTAATTCTCTTTGGTGACTATATAAGATTACATTGTATTCCATGCTGAATTGTTGATAATTTACGGGCTACTTCTAATTTTTCACCCTTATCAATAATGCTGCAGTGAACACCTTGTATATACATCTCCGAGGATTTGTGGGACTATTTTGTGGACTATATTATTTGAGAATTAACAGGTCAAGAAAATACCTGTTTCAAATTTTGTTAGATATTTCTAAATTGTCCTCCAATGGATTATATCAAACCTCACTCCCACAAACCGTGCGGTATTCTTTCTTCTCATGCTTTCCATCAGTACCAGGTTTATATAATTCACATACCTTTAAATGAAGTGTTCCTGCTTTAGCACAAGACGTGTGAAAGGGTGAGAGCTATCCATCTCCCAACTCCTGTCAGCAAACCAAGGGCAGAAAGCACAGAGTAAATCAAAGCTGACAGGGAGCTAGAAATGGAGAGACTTGGCTTCCATTCCCATTCATTCATTCAAATAGTCTTTATTGAGGGCCGTTATGGGCCAGGCCCTATTTAGGCCTTGGGAATAGAGTGATAAAAGACAAAGTACCTACTTTCGTGAACTTACATTCTAGTGGACGTGAACCATAAATAAATTAGAATATTATCTCAAATAGTGTGAAGCTCTCTGATGAAAAATAAAGCAGGGGAAGGGATAAAGAGTGTCAGGGAAGGGATAAAGTGCGGCAGGGCAGAGGTGGGCGGAGGGGAGGGGGGTGGTCCTGGAAGTTTCTCTGCTGATGTGACACCTGAATAGAACCCCCGATGCAGTGAGGGCTGAGCCCAGCGCTTATCAGAGAGGGTCCACCCAGACAGAGCTGGCAGCAGCAAGAGAAAAAGCCCGAGAAAGGAGCAGTTTGGTGGGTTCCAGAAATAGCCCTAAAGCTTCACTGACTCTTGATCTTCCAGAAGAGGATAATTGAGCTACTTACTTTCTTTATAGAAGGCCATGTTCAGGTGAAGGAACTTGGAAATGCTTATGTCTCTTTAGTAAAGCAATGCTCTTAGTGTAGACTGGGATTCTAACCGCTAAAATCCACCAGCAAGTCTCTGCCAGGGTCCAGCAGATGCGGAGTTTTCACACAGTCTCTCTCCCTAGCAGTAAGACTACCTGTGTTGAAACATAAAAGCGTAAAACGGACCCACTGCCCCTCCAGCCTGGAGAAGGTTAGACCAACACACTTTTATGACTGACATAGCCTTCCTCCCGCTTTCTTGCTTCCTAAGAACCCAGTTCTTTGTTAAAGTGTTTTAACACCACCGGAGAGAAGAAATCACAATCAAAAACCAAGTTTGTTTGGAAGATGGTTGCAGAAAGAAGCTTCCACTCTCCAGGCCTAGGAAGTTACTCCTGTGTCTAAGGATGGGTCATCCCCGCCCCCCCTCCTCTGACTCAGGCAAAGGCTGAGGGCAGCAGCCAGGAGACTGAGGGGTAGCTGTGTGGGGCGTGAAAGAGGATGTGCTGAAAGCAAAAAGGCAGCTTTAAATGTGAGGATGAAAGCAGATTAAGAAGAGCCTCCATAGGCACTGAACTTCTGGCTCACCCCTGACACACACTCTAGGCTTGAGTTCCTTTTAGTGATGTGAAGACTGAGACAGGAGTTTACTTCCTCGTCAGCACTTGGCCCCCTCCTGTTAGAGCTCATCTTTTAAGGAAAGGATGAAGCTGCCTGGCCATAAGGCTTATAGAGGCCAAAGCCTTGCTTATTGGATGGTTTATGTTGCCTGCGTACCAGCTCCTCTATGTCTCAACATGTGGCGAATCTTTTTTTTTTTTTCTTTGTCCTTCTCCAAGAGTCTTACGTAAGAAGGCTCAAACAAGAAAAACCTCCCTGTGAACAAAGCAGCACCGCTGGAAGATTTTGATATTCATGCCAAATGTGATACTGAACTTGAAATTCAAACATAGGACTGTTATTATTATCTTCTACTTCTAAAAGGAACTCCCAAGTCTACCCTCATTTACCTGCATGAAGAAAAAATGTGCTTACTCAGAAGTGCTTTAACAGATAATTTTTTTAAATGACAAGTTTGTAAGAGTGCTATGAATAAACAGACTGATGAGGTTTAAAATCTGCACGAATACCTTGCATTTTATAGAAATGAAAACTAATCTACTTAAGTGCATTTCTTTACTACATCTCTTCAAAGCTCTAACTTATGAAGCTAAAGGAAATGTAGGAAAATAATTTCTGCAAGTTTATTTACATCATTAAAACCACTTGTGTGGCCATACAGTATGTTCCCCCCATCCCAAACTCTTTGGGAACTTTTTGGCTTTTGACCAATGACTGAACTCCTTTTGTCTGCGACTCCAAAATTACAGCGAATGATTGATCTGATTGTGGTGGTTATGAAATATCTGGAAGAAACTATATATTTCAGTTTCTGGCCCTATGCTTAAATTTAGAGTTCCATTCATTTATTAACTATCCTCTTAATTGCAAAAACAGGGACCAACTCATGTCAGCTGAAGTGAAAAAGAGAGGAACAGCAGTGCCATAGAACCAAGAATGTGTAGGTCACCAGACCTAAAGAATGGCCTGGAACCAAGTCTTGGAAAGCCCTGTGTTCTCCAGGAAATTCTATTCCCTTTTCATCTGAGTTTCTCCTATGTGCTTATTTTATTCTTATCTCCTTCTGCAAACTGCTTTTTATTGTTCAGCTACTTCTATCTAGATTGTGCAAAATATAGCAGCCAGTAGCTCCTGTGTGTGTATATCAAGGTCTCTCTCTCCTATTGACATATTCTCTGGGATGGGACTCAACTGGCCCAGCCTGAAATCAGATGCTAAACCTTAGACCGTTCACATCTGGCCAGAAGCTGGCGTCTGTGGATGGGATTTTGATTGGTCCAGTCTGAGTCAGGTGTTTCAAAGGAACCAATTTTGGTCAGGAGTAGAATCAGGTATGCCAGGAACCTCACCTGTGTAACCATGTGGATGGAGTGTGTGAAGGAGAGCGAGAAAGAGAGAATGACAGAGCGAGACAGAGACAGAGAGGGATAAGGGATGTGATACTTAATTACTACAGATCTGAGACACAGACAGAGAGATTGAGAGGGGTATGCAGTCACCAGAGAAGAGGGAATCTTTGACTTGTAGGTGTCCATTTTAATCCCAAAACATGATGCCTTACACACTGCATAACTTGAAAGTGTAGAGGTGGGTACTTGGAGAATGACAGAAGAGCCACTGAGAATTTCCTAGAATCTTATGCGGGGAGGGGGGGGGTCTTCCATTTTTCTTTACCACTAAAGGACAAACTCCACTTCAGTGAAATCTAAGGACTCTCCAGATTTTTAGTTGTAGTGGGGTTTTATTGTTACAAAAATTTTTTATTAAATTAATGAATAAAACAAACATTATCTGTCCTAAGGCACCATTGGTTGTTCTTCCAAACCTCTCAGGCAAATAAAGAATTTCATGATTATGCTACATTTTAAGTAGGATTTAATCTCCATCACAAAAATGGGAAATGGAGTTTCAGGAATTCATTTTTGACTTGGGATCTAGAAAGAAAAGATAGGAACCTCAGTGAATGCTGTATTATTTTCATTGCCAAGCATTGGCAAAGAATGGATCATTGTTGAGAACTGAAGGATAACGTTTATAGTAAAAGTTCTGGTTGCTGTTTCTTCACAGGGAAATTCCAGTGAGTATTTAAATGGGTCACAGACGTGAAGACCAAGGCTTTGGATTGCTGAGCAGAGGGTCTACTCCGAATGAAACTTTTCTCTATTTATGTGTCTCTTTTGGTGAAAACCAGCCACTGTTTCAGCAAACGGGGTCTCCATTCCAGTATTCTCTAAGCAAAGACACTGCCCCTAACAAGGGATGCAATACTCAGTTATTCCACAAAATCCTGGCACAGTGTCTATTCCTTTGGTTATATCTTTTCTTAGATCAAATTATTGTTTTAATAAGACATCTGCTTTGTTTTTAAGAGCAAACAATTAAATCCCTGTTGAGATCTGAGGATTAAAGTTTTTTCACTGTCAGTGAGTAAATTGTTCAGGAAATTTTCCCCGTAAAATGGAATTTCTTTGGTCCTAACCATTCTCACAAATCTGAGCTTGTCCTATTAGTTAGTCTTAGGAAACATTCCCCAAAAGCTTTCTTATAAATTTGTTCCTCATATGTAGGAGTTTATCTTTTATGTAAGTAAGTGGTGTGTCTGAAACTTCTAGATCATTTCCTCTTTAGAGTTGGTTAGAGCCGACTCATTCATCTGCTGTTTTTGTTAGTTAGTTAGTTGTTTTTGTTGTTTTTTAAAAAGTCTACTGATGAGATTATTTTGTAAGGAATCCATCCTTAAGCTGTTTCCTTGATGCTTTGTAACAAGTATTTGGGCAGTGATGTTTAATTCTAGGATGAGCATACTTTTGAGGTTTGTCACTTTATCTTTCTCTTGCCTGTAAAGTTGAACTAATGATATTCATTCCATTTTACAAGTGCTTTTAGTTTCTTCCTTAACGTGAATGCTAATAATAGCAAACACTTGTATAGTCCTTCTGTGTTCCAGGAACTCATCTAAGCACTCTACAGCTATCAACTTATTTAACTCTTACCTGAACTGTGTATTATCATTCTCCCCATTCTAGGCAGAGAAGTTAAGTAACTTGCTCAAGGTTACACAGTTAGTCATTGGAAGAGCTGAGATCTGAATGCAGATTGCTCCTGGCATGTGCTTCTAACCCTGTACCATATTGCCAAGCTCTGTCATCGCTTATTAATTCAGCAGTCACTCACCGAGCGTCATCTAGGAGACCACCAAAAATCAGACATGTCTTTCCTTCGGGACCTGCAGTCTGTGGTGCAGAAGATTGGGGAAATTGATAATTGTAAGTTTTATGATAAACACAGGGGGCTCTGGGAGCGCTTAGAAGAGGCACATAACCCAGCTTTGAGAGATCATGGGATCTCATCTCTAAAAGGGGAACATGATAATCCCTACCTCAAAGGGTTGTTGAGAGGACTCAATGACTGGATGCATAAAAATGCCTTGAACAGAACCACTCATATTAAGTGGAAGCTACTGTTTTTATTAAACTGAGCACTGGAAGCTGTGGAGTTGTGTGAGGAACTGGCCCATGGATCTTTAAAGTGTGTTGGAAGCAGAGGGAGCTGTAGGGACAGAGACCCAGAAACGAAAGACGACATGGCCTGTTCAGGGCACTGCCAGTAACACAGAAGGTAGGAACAAGGGGTGAGGGGAGCAAGGAGGCTGGTGGGTCAGTCCGGGAGAGGTCATCAGGGACCTGCTGGTCGGGCTGTAGACTTTGGACTTGTCCTGAAGATGTCCTAAACAAGGAGGCAGCTTTGTCAGACTTGACTCATATAGAGATCTCTGACCACACTTTGCAGAATGTAGAGGCAGGAGGGCCATTTGGAAAGCTATTAAATTAACGCAGGCTTGGGATGATGGTGAGCCGATCTAAGGGAAGCATAGGATGGTTGGAAAGAAACAAATGCATTAGAGAGATGTTAATGAGGTAGAATTGACAGTACTTGGTGATTGTTTGCATGCGAAGGTGGGAGAAGGGAAAAGTCCTTTGGGATGACACCCAAATTCTGGCCTGGACAACTGAGTGGACAGTGGTCCTATTGCCTGGAACTCATGGCATGTAACCCATATATGAGTGCAGTTTCTGGTAGCATTGAGAAAGGAACCATGAGAGATGGTAGAGTACACAGTGAAAGAGGATGACCTATGAAAGAATCCACGATGGATCTGTCATCAATACAGGGTGGCACAGATTTCTTAACATTTGTACAGAGAGGCTAATAACCAGACTGTTGGCAACAGTGATCCTCACCCTCAGATACCTTTTGCTCTGAGGATCCCCACTGGCCCCCTAGCCTCCAGAGCCTGCCCTAGCAGGAGATGAATGCAACTTGTTTCTCAAGGAGTTGGCCTCATGCTCTTTATGCCCCAATACATGTTAGACCTGTGTTTTACAGAGCACTGGTGTTCTAGGGGGAATTTTAAAATCACATGCTATTATGCCAGGAGGGACCTCAAAGGCCATCTAGTTCAACCATCCCTGGAGGATATTTCACAAGCAGATGTGATAATACTGAATTACGTGTATTGTAAGGATACCGTTCCTGAGTCACACCATTTTTCTTCCAGCTCCAAATAAGATTGTTTTCACCCTAGTTTTTGTGTCAATAAGAACATATCTCTCCCCAG
Organism: Monodon monoceros; assembly: GCF_005190385.1. Lineage (NCBI taxonomy): Eukaryota > Metazoa > Chordata > Mammalia > Artiodactyla > Monodontidae > Monodon > Monodon monoceros. Next base: position 106,961,854 of record NW_021703774.1, read on the forward strand.
CCTCACTACCCTCCTGTTTCTGTATCTTGTTACCTCCATTAGATTTCAGCCTTTCTTTTCAGTGGCAACAAACTGATATGAATAGTATTTGTGTGTCATATATATATATATATATATGTATATATACCAAATTTCCATGTTTTATGATGAGAAACTCCTGCCTAAGTTTGGCATTTCGTATACCCTCTGTTAATTCCGTCAGAGTGGATGTCACTTGGGTTTTTTCTAGAATAGGAAAGGACCCCAGATTCTCCTAACTGGCCCCAACCTAGCTCAGAACCTGCAGGAAAGCGTATCTGCTGACCATGTAGAGTCAACCTGGGGGAAGTTTCTGTCTTTCTTTAAATAAAGTGCTATGTTCATATCAAGGGAGTTTTTAAATAAATAAGTGATAAAGTGAATGTTTTTCTTTCAGGGATAGAATTATTTTTTTTTCTTAAGAATATAGGGCTTTTAATTTGTTAAATAGATCAGCCTTAATTGTATGATTCGCTAGTAAGATTTACTAACCCCTCTGTGTCTCAGTTTCCTCACCTATGAAGTGAAGCAATTAGAAAGCACAGAAATGACTGTTTATTTTGAGACCTGTGGTTTTAAGATTTTGTTCTAATTTTCTAAATAAAGTCCCAAATGAGCAATTATGGCTGACTGTAAATGAAATGTTATTCTTCTTTCCTAGGATGTGGTGTATACGTGGGAAAAACAACAGTTTTGAACTTTAAAATTTTAAATTTCATTTTCTGACCACCTTTACAAGATCTTTGAGTATTTTACAAAGATGAGCAGTTTTGTATGAAGTCAGAAGCTAAGTCATGAATTCATATTGCATAACTAACTACCTTAATGTTTGATGAAGAGTCTTACATGCTCAGCAAAATTGTAGAATAGATTTTTAACTAAAAAAATAAGAAGTGGTGCTCATAAAACACCACATAAATTAAATAATGGATTAGCTCAGTTTATAATTTGTGATAAGGTTGCTAGGAGAGTAGATAAGAGCATGCTATAGATAGTATGTATATGTGGATGTCAAGAAGCCCTTTGTTAATTGGATGTCGTATTCTGGTGATCAAGAGGAACTGTGGGCAGGATGATAGAATAGTCAGAAGATTCACCAGTACCTGAACAGGTACCCCTGAGCCCTGGTGATTAGGGACAGGCTTGATGTCAACCTAGCAAGAATCTCAAGGATGCCAGAGAACTCTGCACTTGGTCTGTATTTCCCCAGCAGAGCAGCAACGACTTAGAGAAGATGGAAGAAACATTACTTGCAGGTGTCAAAATATGTAGGTAGCAAAAAGAGAGAAGAATAGCTAATATGTTAGGTAGGAGGTTCCTTATTCAGACAGCTGTCAACAGAGTAGAATGATCTGCCAAAGCAAGCGAGAACAGCACTTTATAAGAATAGATATGGTCGTTAGGTTTAGACAAAACACACACACACACACGTGCACACGCACACACACGCACACACACACACACACACACTGCAGTTATACAACCAAAAAATAAGGAAGATCTTAAAAACAATATATGTATATACGTTTGGGGGAAAAAAAAGAACTAAGGGTTGTTTTTTTTTTTTTTTTCGCGGTACGCGGGCCTCTCACTGTTGTGGTCTCTCGCATTGCAGAGCACAGGCTCCGGACGCGCAGGCTCAGCGGCCATGGCTCACGAGCCTAGCCGCTCTGCGGCATGTGGGATCTTCCCAGACAGGGACATGAACCCGTGTCCCCTGCATCAGCAGGCGGACTCTCAACCACTGTGCCACCAGGGAAGCACGAACTAAGGGTTTTTACTGACCAGAAGTGCTGTCGTGTAGAGGACATCACACTGTACGACTGTCCCAAAGGGGAGTGTGGTCATAGGCATGTTCATGGAATATGAAGGATCTATGCTTAGGAAAGAAAGTGTGCTGCTTTCTCTGGATACAAGGACGTCCACAGTGGTACCGTAGGGCCAGATCTGGACATCACATTTTGAGAGGAATATTGTCAGTGTAGTCAGTACCTACTGGAGAGTGACTGGGGTTTGAAAGGATCCAGAACAGATGAAGGAACTGGAATTGTCACCAAAGAAGAGAAGAAATGAGGACATAACAGTTATTTTAAAACATTATGTGTTCAAACAAAGGAATTATATTTTAGAAGTTTGGAAGTTAAAGCTAGGATTAAGGGGTAGAAATTAGAGAAAGAATATTTTAACTCATTATCAGAAGAATTTTGTAAAAATTAGAGCTGTTCTCCAATGGAGCTGGCTGCCTAGTGATACGGGTGGGCTTCCCCTTGCTGGAGGTGCTGGGTAACTGATAGATGACTCTCATGTGTAGTGCTACTTAGGGATTCTTACACAACGTGGGAGGATAGATGGACAAACTGTAAGAACGCTCGTGAATCTCAGAGTCTATGACTCTATAAAAAATGTTTGTTAGATTTATTGATAACATTTTTGTGCAGGTATGGGAAGACGACCTGATCTTATTTGCACTGGGAGCAAGCATTAAATACTTTAGTTGGTTGGGTGTATATCATCTACATAAAGCAAAACAATCTTGCCAAAGCCCTCATGCAGTACATTAGCTCTGGCTGGGCTAATTAGAATTGCCAAGCAAATGAGAGGATTCATAATAAAACCTCCACATGGTGAAAACTAGGTTCTGTGAAATTGAGGTTCCAGGGTATAGACGTCACTCCTGTTCATTTATCTTCTCGTTTGCTGTTGGCTCCTACCTGGTGATGCCAGAGTCAGATTCTGCTCTGATAGGATGAAAAGGTCTTCTTGTACTTGGACAAATATCTACATATATCTTTAGACCCTTCTTCAATTCACTCATTTGATCACTCACTCATTAATAAGTATTGGTTAAGTGTCTGCTTTATGTCAGGCACTCTGCTAAGAACTGGGAATGCAAAAGTAAATTGGCTGTATCTAGTCGTAATCCTTGAGGTACATAGGGTCTAGTAGAGAAAACAGGCATGAAAATGAAAAATATTTGCAGCATTGCTAGTGCTGTAACAGAGACGTGCTGAATGGATGGGACTCCACAGGCTACTTCTGTCGCTCAGGTCTTTTCACTTAGTTCCTCCTATACAGCTATGTTCTAAAAGACTTAATTTTAAAAAATAAAGACTAAATATATTGAAAAAAGTCATTATCCTATGGGATTACTTAGGAAATAGCAGCTAGTTACTGCATCTCAAATAACTCCAGTTTCTTAGTATTTTTCCGCATCTTCCCACTCTGGAGTTTGATTCTGACCATCTTTAAACCTGGAAAGCAGGGTCAACAGCAAGAATGACTAACACATCATGTCTCACTCAGTGCTGAGCAATGATCTGGGTATTTTATGTATAATCAGTGATGTAGCCCTTACAGCAATCCCAGGAGGTGGGCGTCCTTATTATCTCCATGTTACAGATGAGGTAACTGAGGTACAGGTGGGTTAAATAGGTTAAATAAGAATCACCCAAGGGTACCCCAAAGCAAGCATACCTCTGGGATTTGAGCCCAGTAGTTTGGCGCTAGGAGCCGAGCTGTTAACATGCTCCTCTGCCCAATGCTGTTTTAGGTTTTCCAAATATCAGATCACAGAAGGAGTACACATAAGAGATGCTGATCACGATGATGTCTTTGTGCTAAATGCTGCACTGAAGGGCCTTATATCTATTCTCCCAACTGGGCCTCACCAACCTCACGAGGGGAATTTTAGTGTCTGTTTTACAGATGAGGAAACAAGGCTTAGCAAGTTTAAGTAAATGACCCGAGTTTACCTAACTAGTAAATCCTTCAGTGTATGTATATCATTAGGTTAAAAGATCAAATTACTCATTGTACCCAATAATAAATAAACACATTTGCTTCAGGAAAATAAAAAGGTATATGTTGAAAGAGGAAGTGTTTAATGTTTTCCTGTGGGGGAGGGGCTAAAGGATAAGATGAGCTTTCTGTTATTTGAGTAGCACGATGTCTTTAGTTCCACAGTTTCAGTGAGACAGTATCTCAGACGTTATTTATTTGCCCTTTATTGAACTTAGGGTATTTGATGTACCCAATATCCCGGACCAAGGTAAATAGATAGTCTCTAGTTCAAAGATAGACTCCTTTAAACTTTGAACCATCTTTCTCAGCATCTATATTTATGTGATTTGGATGTTTCGTCTTCACTGATTAACAATGTATAAACTATTTATTGTCATTTACACATTTTGACTTATTAATATCACTTGATTAATAGGATAGTAAAAGTAACCTTTTAAACACAGAGTTCTTTCAAGCTATGATACAATAGGGCTTAAATGTGTTTGATTAACCCAAATGTGGAAACACTTGGACTGTAAGAAGAACCTCAGACTCTTCTGTTCTAGATTATAATAAACCATCCCAAATCAGAAGAGGAGTCCTTGGTTTCCCAGGTACCTATGATAACATGGTTTATAGTTTCTCTGAGAGAAAAATGCACAGGGGGTTGTCCGAGCTTGCTGGTATTGCAGCACCAAGGTACAGTGCCTGATCTCAAAAGTATTGGTATATTTATATGTCATGTGTGTGGTCAGTAGGTTAGGGACATTTCAGCTTTCCTTTCCTGCTTCCTTGAAAACTGAGCAACTACTAAGCATCCAGCCCCAATCAGGTGTCAGGAATCCAAGGTGAGTATGGCAGCATCTCTGCCCTTCAGGTGCTCTCAACCCAGCTGGCCGGATGGAGGGATAATCCACTAATGGTGTCTGATTTGACAGTAAGTATGTGGAGAGCCTATGGAAATGTGGGATGGGGACACTTGGCTCAGCCTGGGAGGAGTGTCTGAGGAAAGCTGCACATAGGAGGTAACAAGGGAGCTGCTTTCAAATGAGGAAGAGGAGACCATCAGGCCATCAGGTGGCAGAGGGGAGAATGTGAATCAAGCATGGCATCACAACCGGTTTGCCTCCTTCCTTCCTCCCTTTGGCCTGCCCTCTCTCTGGATTGGGTGTGTGTGTGTGTGTGTGTGTGTGTGTGTGATTAACTAGAATGCCATCGTATTTATTTGGATGGAGGAAATAAAATTACCAAGAGGTTTAGATACTCAATACCTGGCAAATCAAGTTACCATTAGATGTTTTTTTTGTACAGAATCAGAAAATAGAGACATCCCAGCCATGAGAAAGGCTGACCTTGACCAAGAACTCTTCTCCCTCTCAATTACATACAGTTGTTCTAGACATCCCTGGCTCTGATGACATTCTTTCTTCTGAGATGTTAGTGCCTTTCAGTCAGATTTCAGAAAAGGTGTTGCAGGTCTGGGAACTATAATGTCTCTTTAAGATGACTTTGGTATAGGGCTGAACTTAAAAAAAACACCTTTTTCCTCTCATTTCCAGGTTCTTACAGGATACTTTGTTGGCATCTCCTTGTACTTGGCACTCCTGGCAAGTGTACTCCTGGCACTCCTTGTTTGCAGTGTCCATAGTCTCTTTCACTGTTACCTGTTATACATATTCTATTTATGTCCTCCAACCTTACTTTGCTTTCTTATCCTTTCATCCTTACTGTATACTTAAGCCACCCATTCCCTTATATTCCTTCTATCAAGCTTTGAAAGTTTGTTCAATGCAAACTGAGAATATGCTTCCAAATAATGTTTTTTTCTTTTTCTGATTACATAGTTTGTTCATTAAGTTATTAAGCAGGTTGTGCTTTACCAATAATTTTCTTTTTCTTGAATATGAACCTGATGGAGAATGGCTTTTCTTGAATTCCTGTAGACCTACACCATTCACTGTCACCAAATTACATTTCACAGAGGAGTGCACAGAGTATATCCAAATCGAAGACTTTTCCTTTTCAGTGGAAGGATCCCCAAGTGGGATGTAAGCAAATATGGTCATCAAACTTTAAGACCTAGGTTTGTATAAACTCCAGCACTTCACACATTCACCCTGAGCATGAAACTCCCTTGGGGCATCTGTTAAACATTCAGATTCTTGGGCCCCACTCCAGGCTCCTGGAATCAGAACCTCCAGAAGGGAACTAGAAGGGCTGTATACAAGAAAGGTGTTTGTAGGTGAGTTAAATGGACAAAGTCCTCATTTTCATGTTTTCTGTCCAACTGGGATGATGGGCAATTAGTAAATGAAGCAACCAACCAGTCAACGAATAAACAAGGTAAGTGCAGAGAGTGATATAAAGAAATCAAACAGAATAATATTTTAGGGAATGGCTGGGCTGGGCTACTTTATATGGCACAAAGGAAAGGCTCTCCAAAGGGTATACCTGGAGCTAAACTATGAGAAGGAGCCAGTGAAATCAGGAACTGAGAAAGAGCTAGTATGTCTCACCTTATTTACCTGTGTCCTAGGTAATTGACACAATTATTGGCACCTCTTGGGGCTCAATGAATTTTCGTTGGTTGATGCACGCAGTCCTGGGATAGCAATGCTTATATCACAAATAGGATACAAGCACAATTCCTGAAGAAAAAGAGAAAATGAAGCAAAGTAGATAAAGGAGAGCATCTGGGATGAATAGGACATGGCTGGGGGTTGGGGAGGGTGGCAGCAGGGCAGCTAAGGAGTTGAGAAATAAAGAAAATTAGAAAACAAGGCTATGTTTGCACCTCTAGCATCACTGTATTGCTAATTAAAAGGTTAATCAGTAATTATTGCCATATTCTTGGGATTTGAGCACTGTGCTCTGACTAGCCTTGTCTTTAGAAAACAAAGACGGTGTCACATTACATTCCTTTAAAGCAAATTATGGTAAATACCAATTCCAACAAGCTTAGGGACAAGTTACATGTGATCAAAAGTAGCAAGTTAAAGGCGTTTTGACAGATTCTGAATGGCGCTCTGATTCATACACCTGGCAAGTTGAAACTGTAGATGTTTGTCACTTGGATTCTTTTTTTTTCCCCATTTGGTAGCGGAAAGCATAACAAACGCAAAATGAGTTATTGGAGAAGCTGGCTACTTCAGAACTAGTGGGGTGGATTTACAGCAGACCATCTACACATCTGCATGTGGAGAAGGAAGCTGTAGGTGAAACTCAGAATCAGCCAGTGTAGGAGCCAGAAGGAAACTTACAGGTCATTATGGTCCAGATCCCTTAATATACAGATGAAGAAACTGGAGGCAGAGACGTAGAATGACATTTTCACATTACTCTAGTCCAAGGTCTGGATTTGAATCAAGATCCCTTACTTCTTCATTTAATAAGCTTCTATTAAGTACCTATTATATGTATGGCACATGGCCAAGCACTGTGTATCCCAAGCTGAAGAAGGTGCAAAAGGGATCTCCTCTGAGGATGTCAGTGTAGCAGGGTAGCCAAAATAGGATAGAGTGTAATTGTGTATGTGTGTGTGTGTGTGTGTGTGTGTGTGTGTGCGCACACATACACACAGGTGTGGGCCTACGACAGCGACCAAAGCTTTCACACTTCAGCAAGCTTTCACACGACAGCAACACACCAGATGTGTTCATAAATTGCCTGAGGAAGCACAGCAGGGGAAGTGTCCGACACCACCTGGGCAGCCACAATGAACATTTTCTGAGTGTCTTCTGTGTTAGGCACTCTCCACCCAGTAAATCTCCCAAAAAATCCTGTCAGGTCAGTTTCCTTCATGCTCATTCCATAGCTAAGAAGTGGAGGGAGGCTCAGGAAGGTGAACTGATTTGCCTGTGGGCATAAACCAGGATTTCAACTCTGGGTCTGCTTGATCTTTAGCCTATGCTCTTTTTTTTTTTTTTTTTTTTTTTACCATAATAGGGATGGTAAGTGGATGTCATCTCAAGGGCAAATTCCAGCTGATTGCTAGAGGCTGAGCACTGTGCTGTGAAGGCTTCCAGGCCATATCTGGGCTCAGAAGCGCATGGTGGATTAGTGATGGCGGCCACGGGAGTAGGACGGAAAGGGGTAGCCCTGAGTCAGGACTTTGTACTTCCTGAGCTATACCATACCGTCACTCTTCCAGGCCCAACTCTCTCTAAGTCAAGTCTCCTACATCCTGTTCCCTTCCTCTGAGCTCAAGATGGTATTTTGTGCCATCTGGGTGTCTAGAATCTTGTCTCCTTATCAGGTCAGCTCCCCTGTACATTGTCCCATGCTGCAACCCTTTTCAAAATTTTCAACCCCATCAAAGATACCCCTTTTGCATTGCCTCACAACCCTGCTCCGTGCTGATGACAGCTTATGTGATATGTAGATTATTACATGCCTACAGCTTAATATGTTCGTGTCTAGGTAAGGTGCAGGCCTTCCTAATTCAAAGGAGTGACTCCAGCAGAAAGAAGTTCAGATCCTTGGGCAGGCTAGCTGGGATCTGTCAGTCTTTAAGATTACACCAGGCAAATAGCTGCTGACCTCACGCCTTTTCTTAGATGCTGTAGAGCCCTTGATATAATAGTTAGTGAGGTACTGAGGTACTGTAGGTCCACGCATACGGTGCTTAAAGAGGAATCTGGAGGTGGAGATGGTGTTTTCTTACTATTGCAGTTTATGATTTCCAGCTGTAGCCCTGAGTTAGACACTACAATTAGGTCTAGGCTGTGGTTCTAGCTAGTACGCCTCTGCTTTAAATTTTATCTCATAACTCCTTGGCAGCAAAGAATTTCAACTTTCCAAAGCTGGCCACAAATTTGAAACAAGTGTCTAAAAGCAGTTGTTAGAGTCAAAAGATACAGCAGTAGTAACAACTGTGTTAAATGAATCATTTGTGGAATGCTTAACTGCTCATCATCTATTTGAAGTTTCTCAGTGTTTCTTGTTTTCTGCAGTAAAAATAAGTCAGGTTTACTCAAGGTACATATTTTCATTCCTTTCACATATGTGACAATCTATTTTCTGAATTATTGGACTTCTAAAACACTGTGGGTAAATAAGTATGAATTTGAAGGCAAACCACATCTGGAGGTGTTATTTTTAAATTATTGAATAAATTCTTTAGTATCATAAGAGCATTTTCACTTGAGTATTCTATTAATATGTAACTTACACATTGTAATACTTCTAACCAAGAATAGCTATTAACTTTAAAATTTTACTTTTAAAATTCTTTTCAAATAAGAAGAGAGCTTCCATAGGATGAGGTTCCTAGCCTGACTTTTATGTAGAGTTGTAATTTTCTATTTTAGTAAAACAGACAGCCCTGTGGCTTAGTAGGTTAGCATTATTGCTGGTGCCCTGCTGTTTTCTTCCTGGATTAAAAACAAAGAATAACAGAGTTAACATATTTAAAATATATCCTCTTGTTTGATGAAATGAGTAGCCCGTGTGCCAAAGTGAGACCATTCTGTGTGAGTGATTGCTTTTATCACTATGGATGTTTTATTTATGTGCCACTCACATGTCAAGTTTTCTTTTTAATTGTATGTGTGAATTTTTAAACAGAGGAAAATAAGGCTAACTAGATGGAATAGAAAAGTATGAGTCCTAAAGAACAGGAGTCATACAACTTGAGGTCTGAAACTTCTTTACATCTTGTCTGTCACCTAAACCCCAAGAACTATCTTAAATATATTGCAGTGAGGGGCCCTTCTCCCATATGGACTGGTGTTCTTTCCTATAATGTGTATATCTTCTTTCATATAATGTAGCCATGAGGTGTTAACCAGAGTATTGTTTGAAATATTTTGAAAACTTCCAAATAAGGGGGATGGTGGTTGTAGATTATTTCAGCCTAATATTGACTAGGGAGTTTGAAAGATTTTTGATTTCACTTGTCACCAATATTTTCAGTTGTAATTGTCTCTTCTAAAGTGTTAGACATTCCTTAACTTGATGTTTCTGATTACCTTAAATTGCAGTCATTAAATATCATTTCAGTACTTAATTGAATATTCTAGTGTATGATTCACTAGACTTTAGAAACTTGTATTGAATTCATGATACTGGTTTTTGAGTACAGCACTGAAACTCGTTGAATTACTAGAGGAAAGCTCAGTGGTAATCTAATTGGACTATTAGTGAGTCTCTTAAACAGGTACTGAAAGAACATAGAATATCATTAAAATAAAAAAACACAATTGCTTCTTATCAACATAACTGACCTGTCACGTGGCACTAGAAGGATGTTATATTTGTTATTCAAATGTAATCATCTGGAAGGCATTCACTCTTAGTGGCTGACACACGGCAGGTGGTTGCCTAGTAAGTATTTATTAATGAAAGAACATATGGCTTCAGTTCCACCTACTGCCGATGACTCCCAAGTTAACATTTCAATTTGGAGCTCTCAGAGTTCTGACCCACATTTCTGGCTGCCTTCTACTCTTCTATGCCTGGAGGAGCCACAGATATTCTAAGTGCCCAGTGCCTAAAACTGAATCACCATCTCTTCCTTCTAAGCCTGTCCCTCTTCTCTCTCCCGCTTGGTTATCAGAATCCCACTACCCAGTCATCCTGGATTCTTTCCTCTCCCTCACTTCCTAGATCCAGTTGTTTATACATCAAGTCTTACAGGTTTTCCTCCTTACCACCTTGCTGACCTGGCTACATCTCACCAACTCCATCAGATCCTTAGACTTTCCACCTGAATTTTAGCTGGTCTTCAGAGGAGTCTCCATGCCTAGGTCAGTGGTCCTATACTTCACCCTACTAAAGCATTCCCCAGGGAGCTCGTTAAAACCGGAGATGCCCAGATCATACCTACATCAGTTTCTCATTTGGTAGGTCTGGGTGGGACCCAGAAATCTGAATTTCAAGCAGTCAGCCCAGGTGATTGTGATGCAGGGGGAGCATCACATACCTCCATTCCATCCTGAGCACTCAGACACAGCTTTGCTTTAAAATATAAGACTTATCCATGCTCTTGACTAAAAATCTTCAAAGAACTACCATTCTACAGCGGTCATTTTCAAACCTAGGTCAGCGAGGTTCCCAGGGGTTCCTCAGAGGTGCCTCAGTGTATGTATGTGTAGGGGGGGTGGGGGGAGCACTGTAGTGTGAAGATGGGAGTGAATTCTCCAGGAAGATCTTTAGTCAACTCCCCCCACCATCTCCTTCTTTAGAGCAGCTCTGATATTGAAGTTTAACAAGAGATTTTCTTTGGGGAGTCATCCTCTACTTAAAAAAAATAATAATGATCTATAGAAGTAGGTTTCAATTTTTTTTTTTTTTTTCGGTACGCGGGCCTCTCACTGTTGCGGCCTCTCCCGTTGCGGAGCGCAGGCTCAGCGGCCATGGCTCACGGGCCCAGCCGCTCCGTGGCATGTGGGATCTTCCCGGACCAGGGCACGAACCCGTATCCCCTGCATCGGCAGGCGGACTCTCAACCACTGTGCCACCAGGGAAGCCCTCAATTTTTATTTTTTAATCAGAACCCCACAGTGAGAAATAATGTACATTCTCTATCATGGCCCAATACATACACATATTTTTCTGTGTAATTGAAACAAGTTTCATGAAACATACCGTTACTATACTTGATGTATCCTGATATTTTCTGTTCTATTTTATTTTTTAGATAAAAGCTGGTTGCAACCTACTAAACTGATTTCACAAGCCACTGATGAGTTGCAACTGAGCCTGAAAAACCTCAGCTCTTAACCTTTCTCATTAGGTCTCCTTTGTGAACCGTGGAACCTAGAAATATTTTCTTAATCCTCCCATGATGGTGTATGACTCATACCATTCTAGGTGCTTGGGAGAGGTTAATTCATTACATACCATGGATACCTGAGGGCATTCACCTGATGAACTCCTGGCTGAAAAAGACTTATGGGTGTGATCTATGCAATAAATCCAAACTCCTGAGAACTGCCCAAAGCGCCCTTCCGGGTCTGACCCATGTTCATCTTTCAGACTTCATCTTACTTCCCTAGTCACCTTCCTGGGTTAAAACCATCCTAAACCGTTTGGAATTCCCCAAGTACATCATTGGTATTTCTCACCTCTGCACAGTCATTCTTGAGCTTCAATACTCAGCTCAACTGAGTGTCACCTCACCTGACACCTTCCTGGACAGTAATCAGAATCATCACATCCTGGTCCCCTGCCTGTCAGTGCCCGAAGGGCAGGACAGCACTGTCTGCGTCAGCAAGCGCTGCAGCTAATGCGTTACCTGGCCCCATGTGGGCTCTTCATAAACTTCAGTTATGTTCAATGGGCTCACCTTCTCGGCTACTGAGTATGGAGCTCTATCCTTCATTCTGAGGACACAGACAGGTATGAGGCACAGCCTACACGCTTAGGAAGCTTGCAATGGGCCCAAGAGACAGGACGTATATATTAAAAACTACCTCAGAATAGCACAACGCTCAAGAGTTTGCGTGGGGGAATCAGGCCTGGGTTCAAATTCTGACTCTTCTATTTGTTGGCTTCTGACTAAACCCAGGACAAACTCTGGAGCTGTTCTGAAGTTCAGATTCATCATACGTGAGACTGAAAATAAGAGTGGCAACTTCACAGGGCCATGAGTTTTAAACAATGGGTGTATGTAAAGCTCTAAGCACACTGCCCAGCCCAGAGCTCTTGGGAAATGTTAGAGTGGAATGAAGCAGGTAATATGCCCAGTGCCATGTGGATGTTGTAGGTGGAAAATGCCACAGGAGTTGAGAGGAGGGAATGGTCACTGTGGGTTGGACGTATGGGAAAGGTCCAGTGGAGGAACTAAGCTTAGAATGAAAAGTAGACCTTAGATTAGGAGCCAGGAAGGCATTCCTGGCAGGGCGAACCAGAGCGCCAACCAAGGCCAGTGGAGGACAGTATATGCCTTGCCTGTAGACTAGTTTCCCTGCTAGTGTTTGTACATTTCATTTATGCATAAGACGTACTCAAACATTCTTTCCAAATAGAAGCTGAAGGTATTGATCTGAAGGTGATTTTCTTGTTCTAAAGAATTCTGCCCCCTTTCTCTTTTCCATGACTTTTTGCCAAGTGTGTATGGAATCTACAGTTTTGCTGACAGTATCAGCTTGATTAAACCATTTTGGTCAGCATAGAAAAATGGTTTGTAAAACTGGCCATGCATCATAATCGCCCAGGAAACTTTTTAGTCCTACAGATTTCCATGTACCACCCCAGAGAGTCTGACCATTGGCTCTGATCTAGGACCAGGGGATCTGCATTATTAAAAAGCTCCCCTGGGAATTTGATGGCCTGCCAGCTTTGGGAACTGGTAGCTCAGAGAATTCATCTTAATCAGTTTTTAGCCATACTGTCTGATAATGGTGTCTGGGAAACCAATACGTCGAATTTGTTTGAATTTTATGGGGAGTTGAAACTCATAGTTTGTAGAATTTAGCAGTTTTCTACTTGGAAAAGAGTTCGGAAGCCACTTAACCCTCTCTCTCTCATTTAGGAAAAATCTCTTCCCTTTGTACATCTCAGGATGATCTGGGCAAAGTAAACACCCTGGCCGAGGGCGGCTCTCTGTCTGCCGAACAACAAATTCCTCTCCTAATAGCTTCATTTTCTTAAAAAGAAGTCTTACCTTCAAATTCTGCCTTTTGGTACTTTTCCGCTTGTCTCAGGGTGACCTTCAAGATAAGTCATGCTTCTCTCTATGTGATGGCCCTTCAGGTCTTTGGGGATAGTTAACATAATGTGGTTTTCCTTTGCCTTTTCTTTTCCAAGAGAAACATGCTTGATTTCTTCTATCTGTTCCCAGATAGATACCTTTAGATCTGCTCTTACTTGTTAATGTCTGATTTAGGGGGGAGGGGGGAAGATCCGGGCTTGGCATGTGTCTCTTTGAAAGCCTTGTTTGGTCCCAGCTGTCTTGGTCTGAGCATTGAGTTTAAATACTCAAAAAACATTCATCTTAGTTTTTTCCTCTATAATTTTTTGGAAATTGATAAGGGACTGACTGATATCTATTTCTCAGGATGTACCCTCTGCCCCTGTTTTAAGAACTGGGACAGACAGAAACATTTGTATGTTTCTGACATCTTCCACATTCTCCAAGAATTCTCCAAAAAGACGGATTCCCAAGGCCAAAACCATTCCTGACATTTTCTTCTCTTTTAAATGTTTTTGGGGACCTCATATCTGCTGCTGCTGACATACAGTAAAAATCCCCAATGAATGAGCTGTTTAGATAAGCTGCGCCCCCGCTCTGAGATGTGTTTGGAGGTAGAGCTTGGCCGCTGGTGGAGGAGTTGGGGAGCTGCAGTTTCCCAGGGTTCCTGCTTGGAGTGCAATCATCAGACAGCACCGCTGAAGTACCCATGAGCAGCGCAGTGTGTGGCGGCTGTTCTGTCAGAGACTTGCCTTTTGTTGTTCTTGGAAACGGTGTAAAGAAAAGGTCAGCAGATTTTTTTTTTTAATAAATTTTATTTATTTTTGGCTGCGTTGGGTCTTCGTTGCTGCGCGCGGGCTTTCTCTAGTTGCGGCGAGGGGGGGCTGCTCTTCATTGCGGTGCGGAGGCTTCTCATTGCGGTGGCTTCTTTTGCTGCGGAGCGCGGGCTCTAGGCACGCGGGCTTCCATAGTTGTGGCACGTGGGCTCAGAAGTTGTGGCCCGCGGGCTCTAGAGCGCAGACTCAGTAGTTGTGCTGCACTGGCTTAGTTGCTCTGTGGCACGTGGGATCTTCCCGGACCAGGGCTCGAACCCTTGTCCCCTGCATTGGCAGGCAGATTCTTAACCACTGCGCCACCAGGGAAGCCCCAGGTCAGCAGATTTTTGTTGCTCTTCTTACCTGTATTTTTGTTGAAATTCTTTCGCCTTTCTTTCCTCCCCTTCCCTTCCTTCCTTCTTTCCTTCTTCATCGTTTTCGCTTCCTCCCTCCCTCCCTCCCTCCCTTCCTTCCTTTGCCAGAAATTCTTTCTGTTAGCAAAGCAGAGAATGACTTGGTTGTGATATACTGTATGCAGTTTCACAGTCAGGTATGATATTCTATGAACGGGACTTTAAAGGTCAGAAGTAGCCTCCCCCCTTCCCCATCACTTACTTTAGAAATAATATCCTTTGCAGCTCACTGCTGAGCAGCCTAGCATGTGAACAGGAGCACAAGCCCTGGGGCCAGGCTGCCTGTTCAAATCCTGGCCCTTCCACTTATCATGGCTTTGAGCAGGTTACCAATTTCTCTGTGGTTCACTTTCCTCAGGTTTAAAATGAGGGTTTTATATATATATATATATTTATATATACCTATTTCCAAGGGTTGCTATGAGGATTAAATGGTTAATTCATATAAAATGCTTACAACAGTGCCTGGTGTATAACCATTGCTCAGTGAAAAGTGTGTCAGTGTTGACTGAATGAATTATTTTATGAAATTCAATGCAAAAGGAAAGTGTATGTGAAGTACCACATTATGACAAACAGGGCATCAATTTGAAGATTTATTTACAGTGTTTAGGTCCCCTGATTAATCCAAACTAGAGTTTTATGCTAGGGAAAAAAGCTTTAATGATTTTTAAAAATCCAATTTTAAAAACAGTCTTTAGGAAAACATATTGGCAATTTACTTTTATCCTTTTTTCTGATGTGTGTGTGTGAAATATATCGTTCAAACAAAATTATATAAGATATATGTACAGTTTAAAGAATAACACTTAAAAGAGTATTAAAAATTTAAAACACCTGTGTACTTGCCACCCAATTTAATAGAACATTTTCAGTGTCTTTAGAACCTCCTTTGTGCCCTATCCTGGTGGCCCCCTCTCTCTTGTAGAAATAGCCATATTATAAATTTCATGTTAATCATCTTGCTTTTCTTCATGGTTTTATCACATATGGTTATAATGTTAGACATCAAATTATTTAGATTCACTTTTTTAGCTATACAATTAACATTGATTTTGTTTATTAGTATACCGTTGACCCTTGAACAACAGGGGTTTGAACTGAGCGGGTCCATTTATGTGCAGATTTTTTTCAGTAAATACATGCTACAGTGCTACATAATCTGATCTGAGGTTGGTTGTATCTACAGATGTGGAATCATAGATACGAGGGCCAAATGTAAAGTTACATACGGATTTTCGACTGTGCAGCGGTCAGCGCCCCTAACCCCTGTGTTGTTCAAGGATCAACTTATCTGGATTCATTTCCAGCATCTTAATTTTTTCTTTATCCCATTTTTCTATGTTTCCCTCCTTTCTTACGCATTGAGACTTTTTTTTTTCCTTTTCTTTACTTGCATCCTTCCCCCTCCATTGGTTTGGAAGTTATATACACTATTAAATTTTGACATGCGTATTTAACTAAGTATAAAGTTTATCAATATTTCTCCCTCCTACCCATTAACACAAAAACCTTGGAATACTCCCACTAGGATTTCTTTGGAATTCTGCAATCTCACACAGAAAGGACTCTTCACATCAAAGTTGGTAGCTACAGCTTTTGATGTCTGCTTTGTTTAGTTCTTCCCTCCTGACAACATAGTAACCCTGTCTCAGAAATGGCAGAGAGAACAAAAGTGTTACTTCTATGGGAAATACAGACCGCTGGAGCTGGATGCAGCCTTAAAGGTTATCTAAATTAGTGTTTTTCAAACTTTTTGACTAATCCCAACAGTCAAAAATAATATTTTATTTTATAACCAATGCACACATAAATATAGTATATAAAACTGAAACAAAAGTTTCATGAAACAATACTTCTCTTGGTCTGTGTAATATACTCTGAGCTATTCCATTCCATTTGCATTTCCATTCTTTCATTAAAAAAAATAAAAAGAAACTTTTCCAAATTCATTAAATTGATTGCATACTCACTAAGGTGCCTTGGCCCACAGTTTGAAAAACCCAGAACTTGCCTAACATTCTCAATTTACAGTTTAGGAAGATGAAGCCCAGACCGATGACATGGATCTCCCAGAGTTGTACAGTAAGTGAAGAATTAGGACCCAAATCCCTGATATTTTATCTCTAAGTTCACTTCTTTCTTCACATATGTCAGCCAAACCAAAAATAATACAGGATGGAGAAAAAAGGGAGCCATTGGAGAGCTGTAGTTCTGAAATGGGAAGCGAAACCCCCTGAGAACTCCTGCACGTCTACTTTTGGCAGATGTCTTTGACAAACATCTCATGATAACCACTGCTGAGTGAACCCAACACGGTATTAGACACCACTTTTCATTACCTCTGACTCTTAACAACCACTTCATAAGTCGGGATCATTATCCTTATTAAACAAGGGAATGAGGGCTCAGAAGAGTAATTTGCCTCACTAGCAGCGTGTAAGGTGAGGGGCTGGGCGTAGCTGTCTGACCCCATAGCTCTCGGAGTTTCACGGCCTCATACTGCCTCTTTATAATTCTTGACCTGCTTATTATTATATCTCTCAGAAGGAAGATAAAGCACCACGAGGAATACTGTCCAGGTCTGACTCTAACCAGGAAGAGTAACTAGTTGGTGATACGGTTCACCGACTTGCTTGTTCGTTCTATCTCTCCCATTAGCCCTTTTGTTCCCGCACCGCATGGTCTTCACCTCATTCACTGTCTAGTACAGTTCTTGGCACATTGAAACCTCACAATGACTATTTTGTTCAGTGGATAAGTAAGGGCCTTCAGAAATCAGAAGGAGTTTGGCAGAAAGAAACCACGTCCCAGTATGGAGGCAGGTCCCATAGTGGCCCAGTGTATAGCCTGTGGAGGAAGACTGCCTAGGTTCAAACTTCAACGTCCCTTACAAGCTATTGGCCTGTAAGCAAGTTACTGAACTTCTCTTGTGCCTCAGTTTCCTGAGGATGATAATGATGTCTATTTCAGAGTGTGGTTCTATGAGTTAATAAAGGGAAGCGTTGATGTGTTAGCTGTCATTGTTATCTGTTGTTATGATGACTAAGTAGGGAAATTGAACATGTGTCTCATATTTTAGGAAAAACATACCAGAAAGTTTGAGGTAAGCTAAGTATGATCATTGTGGGTAGAGACTCAGAACAGACCCCCCCTTCATGTGCCATTGGTGCTAACATTATGCTAAATAAATAAATGTGCTAATAAAATGCACATTGATATCTCATCGTGAAAGAGAAAGATTTATTTCTGACAAAAATATCTCAGCCTAGAACAGATTATTAAGCAGATGGCCTATGACTATGTCAAAAAGAATTTAGTGCTTACTCGGCAGCAACATGGATTTGTAAAGAATACAGTTTTTGAGCAGGTGAGTTGATTAAAAGACTAGGAGACTCCCATAGATGTAATGCATCTTATTTTCAGGAGAGCATTTGGAACGTCTGATTTGGAGAACAGCAGAGTGCAGGGTTAAGTGTGTGAGGCTTCCCCACATAGACCCTGGGATTTGGCCTCAGTTTTCTCACCTGCGGAGTGTGGATAATGACTGCACAGCCTCCTAGTGTGATTCGGAGAACAAACAGAAATAAGGTCCGTGTTGTGCTCAAGAAGTAAGAGATAAGTGTAAGCCCCTAATTACGGTACCTGGGTAAGCAGATAAGAAGGTGAAGTGGAACGTGGTTAAGAGTCTGTTTGCTTCTAAGAAGCCCAGTCTCAAATGCTCAGAGGAAGGCTGGAAGTTCGCTTTGCAGTTGTCAGAACAAATCCTCAAGGTCCCTTGACACCACTGACCGAAGACCGGGCGAGAAGAAACCCAAATAATTAGCCTGAGGTCTGAGTGCCTGTTGCTTCCTCTCTCTCCCTCCAGGGGCCTTTGTCGTGTGCTGGACACCAGGTCTGGTGGTTCTGCTGCTCGATGGCCTGAACTGCACGTGGTGCAACGTGCAGCATGTGAAAAGGTGGTTCCTGCTGCTGGCGCTGCTTAACTCTGTCATGAACCCCATCATCTACTCCTACAAGGACGAGGACATGTACAGCACCATGAAGAGGATGCTCTGCTGCTTCTCGCAGGAGAAGAACCCAGAGAGGCGGCCCTCCCACATCCCCTCCGTGGTCCTCAGCCAGAGCGACACGGGGGGCAGCCAGTATATGGAGGATAATAGCAACCGAGGCCAGGTCTGCAACAAGAGCAGCTCCTAGGCTTCAGTGCCCCTCTGCCTGGCCCAGCCTTCGTCTGGGAGAACTGTTCAGAATGGTTACCTGTCTCCAACTAAGCCCACGTACAGTGTTATTTGAGCTCTGAATGAATCATTGGGAAATTTTTTTTTAATTGTTTTTCATCATTTGAAAGCATGGACAGGAAAGAGAGGATACAACGCATTTAGAGAAAACGCACAGAAAGGGGGAAGGCAGCACGGTGGATTCCTGCCTGACATCCTGTGAACCCCTTGGAGCATCGCCCACCAGGCCATGCATCCTGGGCTCTGCCACCATCTTGTAGCCATTCCCTTTGTGTTTCCAAAGGATGCTGTTAAAGGGCTTAGGCCAAAATAAATAAAAATGTTACTTGAGCCACCTTATGTAGCTGCTTGGAAAGCCTATGTAGTTCTTTCTGCATGCATTTGAAATTTTAAAAAATTCTTCAGCAGTGATGTTTTTCTCCTCAAACAAATCATGGCCAGTAGCTAGGTGTTCAATAGGAATCTCAGAATGACAAATCAGTCAGGGCTCCAGATTAATTTACTTGATTTTTAACTGAAAGAACATTCTGAGGAAAAAGATTTACTTTGAAGTAATAACAAAAAAGGTAAACGTTAAAAACTCTTCTTGCAGGAAAAAGAAAAAGAGGCTTTGATGTGGTCCTCTCAGTGTGCGTGCGTGTGTATACACACCTGTATATTTACACACTTCGAATTTGTATTTAAAGACATCAC
Source organism: Monodon monoceros (assembly GCF_005190385.1). Classification (NCBI taxonomy): domain Eukaryota; kingdom Metazoa; phylum Chordata; class Mammalia; order Artiodactyla; family Monodontidae; genus Monodon; species Monodon monoceros. The sequence goes on from NW_021703774.1 coordinate 106,981,448, forward strand.
AGACAGTGATGGTGAAATAAATTCACTGACCACCCAGACTTTCCAGTCTAGGACTACAGTTGTAGAAATGACCTGTTGTGCTCTAAAATAGAAAGAGGTGATTTGTTTGAAAACAGACATTCAGCAGGGTAAAAAAGTATATTAGCATGCGGGCTGAATTCCTTGCATATAGGATCAAATTTGAGCTTAAATGAGTCTTTCCAGTTCCTTCCATGCCACTGGTGACTTGTCAGATTTAGTGTTTAAAATAATTTTCACACCTCATATTTTATCCACAATTATTGACATGTTTCCACTACTTGTTTTACTTGTGGATTGAAGTTTGATCTGGGTTCTATTTAAAAGTTTTCTCCTTCAAAGACCTAAGTAGGCAACATGAAAGGCAAGTCAGTAAGAAAAAAAAAACAATTTATATACATAGGCTACTGACCAGAGTTTTCTATGTAAAGCATATAGAGTATCTTCTGATTCTAAAATGAGAATAACTTCAAGGCAGATATTATAGTATTTATGTAGTTTGCAAAAGAAGTTTACATTTTTTTTTTGCTATTGTGGTGTAACATTTACGTGCAAGAACTACTTGTAATAAAAGGATTTGAGAAGTCATGCTTTTAGATATAATGGCCTAAAATAGAGAGTAGTATGATTTGAAGGTATAGATTTCACAAACTGTGTAATAAGTGGGTCTATCTGAAGCTTATACCAAAGCTACCTATAAAATAAAATAAAAAAAGAGGATCTGTTTTCTATTGTTGGAGGTGCATTATTACCTTGTGTATTTTCTAAGTAAAAATATGGTTTGCAGTAACTATAGCACATGCGTCTATTGCAGAAGAAAAATCAGATTTGCCAGGAAGTACATACTCTCAGTGTTTCATGTAAGCATTTTGAATCTACAGCTGGGCAAAGGGTGGAGAATTGAGATTGAATTCCCATCCCTGAGTAGCTACTAAGGGATCTTTAAAGGTTTTATTTTGAGCAAAGCACCATTTTTAGTACCCTGCAACAGAGTGTCATGTTCAGAATGGTGTCTGGAGGGGCTCCAACTATGGAGACTTGGGGTGGAAATATATAGCTTTTGTTTTTATGCACACACGTATCTTAGCACTGGTGCAAGAGTAGAGGGGTCATGTATATTTGCAGATGACAAGTGCCAGCCATCACAGGGCTCACCAAGAACACAGCAAACCCATCTCTTAGTTGGGGAAAAAAAACAAGGAAAGAATGTTCCTATTCAAATCCTAGGACCCCGAGTTTATCTGCAAGTCATTGTGATGATGGTTCTAAAAATTTGATCTAGACCTTTCCAGACCAGCCCTTGACTCAAAGCATGGGCTACTCCCGAGCCAAGCAAGATTTCATTTTCTCCTTAGATTTGTAGCACTGTCCAAGGTGTTCTGTTAAATCTATATGGGTGAGAGTGTTTAGTCCTTCGTGAAGACTGCCTGCTTGGAAAGAAATAATTTTTTGGAAGTAAACTGAAGTTTCTTGGTGACATTTTTTTTTAAGTGACTGGTAGACTTGAGGCCATAATGTAACTTTTAGAAGCCCTAAGCACTGAAATGATTATGCCTCCATTTGTGTAATTCCAAATAAAAACCATACTTAACCATAGAACAAATGTAAGCCTTGAAAAAAACTCTAGTTTCCTTCACAGTTAGCACTTTGATGCTTTATATAAATTTTGATAATCAAAATTTAGCAATTTCGATGCCCCTGCTGCCCTGGCACCCTGAGTTTGGATGGCCCAGGATCCGGGCCTGAGAGAGCCCAGCAGCAGCAGCATCAGGCAGTGGGGGGACCAGGGAGGCATGGGGGGTGCAGCTCTTTTCATTTGGCGCTGCCCCACACGGACTACAAGGCATGCCATGCCCCGTGCTTGTAGACTAACTGTGGGAGGTTGAGAGTGTTTTGTTCTTATTAGCTCATCAATTCCCTAATCATTCAGGGAGTGGGGGCAATAAGAATGCTTGACCCTCTTTTAATTGATTGACTAGGCATAATGAAGGCAAGCCCCATGAAGACATTCATGAAGGTGACTTAACGACAAACGCAAGCCCTGTTAGAACTTGGAGTGAAAATAACCAGAGCGTTGTTCTACACGATGATGCAACTCATGGCATACTAAAAAGAATTTAAACACACACAAAAACAGATCTGTTTTCTGGGATGTTTACCAGAGAATTCTATCCCCTTGGTGGACCACTAAATGTGAGCTTAAATTGGAAACTCCTAGAGCTCCTTCCAACTTTACACACTGTCTTTCAGGCATAGGAGTTGGGGTTAGAATCACTTAAAGACATGAAGGAGGTTTAAGAGAAGACGCATTTTGTGAGGGATGCTCTCCTGAACACGTCACATAATTTACAATACTCATAATGTAAGACTGGTTTTCACAGAGGAGTAAACATTAGGATGGGAGATGCTGTTGCTGTAGGGTTTTTTTTTTCTTTTCTTTTTGGCCCTAATCCTCTATCTATTTTTACATCATTCTCTCTAGTGCCTTTTAGAGTGTGCTCTCTCCTAAATTAATAGATGGTAAAGTTTTAATGGCAGTGGTTATGGGTTCAGAGTATTTTATTATATATAACTTCTGAGCTAAAGGTTTATGGTGCAAACAATAGGACAATGGTCACTAAAATCACACGGGGAGATTCCTGTACACGTGAATAAGAGGGTGGGTCATGTTATCTATATAATGCAGTACCTCTGCCTGTCAATCCATGAACATGGTTTGCAATTTACTGGGTCAGCCAATTTTGGAATTTGCAGTTCTTGCCAGCTTTTTAGAGAGTTGCAACTTTATAAAAAATTTTCTGTATTAGCAGCTTCAAGTTTACATAATTCAAATTTCCAAAAACCTCATCTGTGTTGTATTTGTTACTGAGATTAGCACTTACACATTCTTTGTTAGTCGTAAGGTCGTATTGAAGAAAAGGGGATGGCACCTGTCAGAAGTCCATGTTACATCTTTGTGCATATTAGAAAACACTGTCCCTTCCTCAAGACACTTTACCTGCATCTATTGGAAGCATCTAATACATTTTGTATTAGAACTTTTGTTAGAACTTTACTACTACTTGTCAGACAACTTCCTAACACATATGCACATTCACAGTATGATTGGCACACATAGAGTCGTTCAGTTCACCACTCACCCAAATGTTATGACAACCACCTTAAAGAAAGCACAAGATTGAAATTCAGAATACCTAGGTTCTGAGTTCTGTTCTGTTCTGTCCTAAACTATCTATGAAATTCTAGAATTCATAGATTTCTGATCTCCTAAATGATAAGCTTAAATGATCTGTAAGGATCTTTTCAGCTCCAAAATTCTGTCATTCTATACATCACCTCCCAGATGTGAATCATGGAAAGCACCCCAAGTCTTTGGATTCGTTGGGTTTTACTCCTTGCATAGGGATTTCAAATAAAACGAGCTCTGTTTCTATTTATTGCAGTGGTTCTCAAGCTTTAGTGTACGTAAGGATCACCTAGGGGAGACCATATAAAATCTATGAGATGGAGGCCGGTATGAAATGTGTAACTGTAAACCCATCATCAATAAGAGAAGGAATTTCTGGAATACAATGGAACTGCTAATCAAAATGGAGAACCTAAGAGACTTGAAGATGTGCTTATGTGTGCTAAAGTGAACTTAAATTCAAAGTGTGTGAGTCGATGTTTACTCCATCAAGGCAAATGGGAGCCCACAAATTTACTTTTACATGTAATTTAACCAAAATCTTTGAATAGTCCCTAGGTGCTAGGGAACAAACAAGCAAAAAGTCCCTGCCGTTAAAAGAATGAACAAAACCATAAATTAAACATACACACAAGTAATTGAAGGGAAATAAAATGAAAGGAAGCTGAAAATATTAAGGATGGACATATGTGGAGGAAGCCATCCTTCAGATATCACTTGGAACATTGTTTGATATTGGTGGTGTATATTTTAGATCCGGCCTCTGTAATATAATTCTTAATATAGAATTCTCCAAGACCTAGGGGAAGAAAAAGAAATCACATAAAGGGGCTACTCTGGGAGTTAAAATCAGTTTACAATTTATGAGTTGGGGATCTGGTACTGATCATCTAAACTAGACTTGTCTTTTTCTTAAGTGGACACCTGACCACAGGTTTATATAAATTAGGAGATGGGATATTTAAGTCTTCAGTTCGAAAAACAGAAACCACTCTGGGTACTTGAAGCAGGAAGTATTTAAAATAGGCAATTAGATGCTTATAAAATAGTTGGAAAGGCTAGAGGAGCAAAGGTGAGGGAAGCCCATTGTTAGCTGTCAGGTTTGCAGCTAACCTGTAGGGAATTATTGCCACACAGGTCAGGAACTTGTGGAAGCTGCTTCCTGAGGGATACTCAGAGGCCACTGCAAAATCTAACATCTGCTACTAGGGGAAGAATATGGCTCCTGCTTCCCTTCTGTCCTCCTCATATCTTGTCTTTGGCACTGGCAGAATCTAAACTGGGATATTTGCTGGCTTTGTACTCTGAGAAATAGAATTCCCAGGCTTCCAACCTTTCAGATTCAGTGGAGAGCAGAGAAAGGACCAGCAATCCAGCTGACTGCTGACAGACAATACAGCAGATGGAAAAAGAAAAAAGGAAGGGAGTGGGTCTTCTTGGCTTCTGAGACTTTTGCCTTGCGGAGATATGGGTCCTATTAGTTTATCTTGACTGTGGGTAGAAGATAATATAACTAGTTCTAGAGTAAGGGATGAAAACTCTCTAAAAAGTAAAGTGTTGGTATGTGTAACTTATGGGTTCCGCCTTACAGTATATGGGTCTTCTGAAGGCTGAATGGGTAAATAAGACAAAAAAGAGCATAAGAGCATGGTTTACTTATTGGCTATTCATTATCCAAACCCTGTGATATCAAAACTGAGATTAGAGCACGAGAAATAAAATGTGTGGTCACAGTTGATATACAGCCGTGGCAAATTTAGTACTACTTAATCTTTCCTTTAGGTTTCCAGATGATGAGAAGAGGACCTTGAAACAATAATGAGTGAGCCAAGGTAGGTGTAAAATACAGATGTGCAAAGTTATTTGAAAGTCAGAACTGTGTGTTCCATGGCCTTAAAAGAGGCAATGGATCAAGCCTTTTCTAGAGTTGAATGGTAATAGATCTAAGTTTCAGAGTTTGTGGTTTTTTTGGGGCAAGTAACACTAAAGTTTCTTCTTTTGATGGAAATAAGGGCCTGATTTATGCATCGTTGTGAGGAAGTTGTAATGTAGGGATTATCTTGATTTTACAAATGAGGAAACTGAAGACCACGAGATTGAATGAGTACTTAAGTGACTGAGCCAGGATCAAACTTAGCTAGCTAGGTTCTTCTTCAGAGGTTTTTCTCTATTAAGAAAAAGTTTCCTACCACTGTATATAACTTCAGATTTCAAAGAGCCAATGTTTACTAATAATAGGTTAGCCATTTCAGGGACTGAGAACGTTTACGCTCATTGAGCAATTGAACTTCTAAGAATGTATGCTAAAGAAATGACTCTAAATTAAGAAAAGGTTTATTACACAAAGGTGATCAAAACAACATGATTTATAACACTGGAAACTTCTAAACAATGTAAATATTCAAGCATGTGACAAATGTAAGGCATTGTAGTCAAGCACATGGACTCTGGAATCAAATTGCATGCATTCATGTCTCAGCCATTTCACTTACTAGCTCTGTGACTTTGGGCAATTCCTCTGTGCATTAAGTATCTCACCTATAAAGTGGGGATCAAGAGTCTACCTCCCTCACAGAGTTGTAGATTCAGTAAATTATATGTCAAGCACTTAGAACAATGCTGGGCACTGTGTACTTATTGTTATTGATGGAATGCTATTTGGCAATTTTAAGTTATGGGTATGGATAATCTAATAACATTGAAAAATGTGTATGATGTAGGATATGCCAATGGAGTGGATATGGCAACAAGAGATTTGTCTTAAGACAACTTCAAGTATTTTGATCCAAACCACTACAAAAATGGGATTTCTTTTTACGATGGAGAAGGTGGTAGGAGCAGCAGATTCGGGGATGGGTAGGAATCAGGAATTCAGCTTCAGTGTGATACTAGATGTTGCAGAGGTACATGCAGGTGGAGATGTCGAGAAGACAACTGGAGAAACAAGTCTGCTGCTCGGGGGGAGAGGTCCAGGCTGGAGATATTAATCTTGGAGCCACCAGTGTATGAATAGTATTTATAACCACGAGGCTGGACTAAATCACACGGAGAGTAAGTGTAGATGGATTAACAGATTTGAGAACTGACCTGTGGGCATTTGCAATGTTGGAGGTCAGGGAAATGAGGAGTCAGTTGAGGAGACAGGAGGAGCAGCCAGTGGTGTAGGGAGAGAACCAAGAGTCAGTGAGACCCGGGAGTGATCAACTGTATCAAATACTGGGCTTGAGGCTTGAGAAGTGACTGCTGATTTGGCCTTGGAGGTGTTTGGTGACCTGACAAAGCTGTTTCAGTACCGTGGTGGTGAAAGCCCAATTGGAGGGGGTTCAAGAGAGATTGGGAGGAAAGGATAGGAGACCAGTGAGGACTGTTTTTTTTTCTGGCCACGCCACGCAGTATGCAGGGTCTTAGTTCCCTGACCAGGGATCAAACCCGTGCCCACTGCAGTGGAAGCACGGAGTCTTAACCACTGGACCGCCAGGGAAGTCCCAGGACTAGTTATTTTTAAATTACTGTTTTTATTTTCCTAAAAAGGCACCAGAGAAATGGGGCAGTAGCCAGAGAGGTATGTGAGGTTGGGGGGGTCAGGAGTGGGATTTATTTTCAGATGGGAATTATTACAGCTTATTAGCTGCTGGCGAGAATGCTCCAGGAAAGAGGGAGTAAGTGATGATTCGGGAGAGTCATGGTGGTAATTGCTGAAAGGAATGGGCTCCAGGATATAAGTGGAAGTTTTGGCCTTTGACAACAGTGGGGACATTCCATTCATAGTCAGAGGAGGGAAGGCAAGGTATGCACACAGGGAGCTGGAAGATATGTCGATGGGGGTGTGTTCACTTTTTTTTCCTATCTTGTCAATGAGTGAAGGCTTCACATCCTTAGCAGAGAATAAAGATAAGGCAAGAGGAGTTGGAGGTTTGAGTAGAGAAGAGGAGGTGAGAAATCACTGTCCAAGGGAGTAGGCTGGTGAATGGACCAGGGGATTTAGTAGGGCTGCTGGACCAAGGCCCACCCAGTGAGATTTAAGACCATTCAGAAAGTTCACGTGTTTCCCTTCAGCCTGACTAGTTACCTGGTTGCAGTCGTGGTGCAGACAGGGAGTCGAATTGTTTGTCAAGTCATGTCTGGGCTCCATCCTAACCAATTAGATCAGAATCTCTGGGACTTGGCCCAAGCTGTGGGTACATCCAAAGGGATTGCCATGTGTAGCCAGAGTTCAGATCCATGGATTAAAGCAAGAAGGTGAAGGGACGGTTCACAGAAGAGCCTGAGATCCAGTACATCCTGCTGTGAAAAAATTCAGTGTCTGTTTAATAACCTAATTGTGGGCTGAAATTTTAACTGAGAAAAGAAGGCGAGATAGGGGAAATTAACACTCATGGAGTACCCATTATGAGTTAGGAATTGTGTTGTGCCCTATATACTTAGTACCCGGAATCAGATAAGAATTAGATAAGAATCTTGGAGATAAGACTTTTAACCTCTACTCTATAGTAAATAAGCTGAGATTTAGACAGGTGATGTGAGTTGCCCTCAGCTCCACTGCTAATAAGTCGTCAGGCCAGGATTTAGATCCGGAACCAATTTACTCTAAAGTTTTGTGTAAGATTTTGTGGAAGATGTGAGACTTGAGCTGTGTGCTAAAGGAGGAGTATGGTTTTGATTTTGGAGAGGCAAGAAGGCTTCCCAGCTAGAGGGATACTGTGAGAAAAAAGGGCATGGAGTCAAGAAAGAACGTGATGATTACATGGAAAATTCAGGAAGAAAGGCTCCTCCCACGGCCAGGTGGGTTGAAGTAAATGAAGGAACAAATGATTCAACCAACCAACGAAGTGAGGGAGTGTCTGCTGTAAGTGGCCAGACAGCTGGGCAGCCTGCCAGCATACTTAGGGCCCCAGGAAGTTGCATTGCAGAACTGCTAAGCAAACGTTCCCTGCATTGTTTGTACAATTCATTATTTTTAAGAAATGTTAGCTGTTGGGCTCCATTGAGATAAAAGATGGCCTCTGAGTATAATCTCATTATCATCTCTCACCCTGGCTGGGGAGATTTATGTGTCTGCAGAATCTTAGAATCTATACTTCTTTAGCTTTAATCTCAGGGTCGATATCCCAACACAGCACTGCTCATAATAAATAGCTAGTAGTAAATGATGAAGTAGGCTACTGTGTTTTATTTTATTTGGCATGCAAGCCAATCAATTTTATAGCTGTCCGTTTGAGTGCTGAAAAAGAATTCTGGAGACAGCAAAGAATCATATGAAAAACTAGAACACACTGACAAAAAGAATCTTTATCTCCCCCGCCTCCCCCATGGAAAGAGGCCCTAGATAGACTGTTGATTATGCATCTAATAAGGCAGCTGCGCACGGAAATGGCCCTTTTGATTGGTTTGCAGAGTAACTATTTTATGCCCCTTTGGCCAGTAATACAGCTTCTCGTAGGCACCTGCGTGGTGTACTTGGCGACGACATTGGTTTGCTTGCCTTCCCATAGAGATTTTTTACTTTGAGGATATGGAAAATCATAATTCCTGAAGTGGTAGCAAGAGAAAAAAAGAGAGATACGAAAAATAAAATAGCATCTGTCCTCAATAGTAGTGCTGATTAGAAAGCTGAATTTCTCCTCTCTCTGCCTAGTTATTGCTTTTGGAAATACATGTGGTTCAGATAAGGTGGAAAGTAGTTTGCCTGCCCTGCGGTAGAAACAAAAGTATAAATGATCCCATCAAAAAGTATGCAATAAATTCAACATAAAAGGCCACATTTAAGTATACTTGTTATGCTCGTCTGACTTTCAGTTTCTGACCAAAATAGTTTTTTTTATTTCAAGTCATTCATTAATGCAACATGCTCTCACTATTCATTCATTCACTGAGCATACTTTCAGAGAATCCACCTTAAAGCAGACAGTGTGCTGGGTACTGAGAAAGATACCGAGGAAAATGAGGTTGACTCTAAGCTCAAAAAGAGCTTACATTAGTGACTAAGCCTCTTCCAGTAGATATTCATGGGGCAAGAAAGGGGCTAAAATCGGTGGTTGCCCACACTGTCCAAAATGTATCGCCAGAGTTATACCCAGAAGTGCTGTATGCATTGCCATTGCACAACTTACAGGCTATGGCATAAAATTCACTGTTGTTATGGAACTAACTGGAATTTTCCTAAGAACCAGTGACTACAAGGGCATTTGCAATGTGATGTGCACATTTTATATAGATTATGTGAACAAGTTATAGGCATACTTTAAAAAAATTATTATTGCTATTCCAAGGTGTATCTCTTGATTTTCATTTCCTTTATTATTTTTAAATTATTAAAACCCATTTGATTTCCCCTACAGAAGTCTATGCAGAAAGTCGACAGATGTCTATCTAGAGAGGAAGAGTTAGGGGAAACTGGGAGGGCTACGACAGATGTCACATGGACTGTTAAGGGGCTCACTGTCATCGAGTGGAGGGCATTTCAAGTTAAATACAGACTCTAGCACCGTTGAGGATCAGCCCCTTGCTTCCACGACACCAAGTCTCTTGGTTGCCCCTTCTCAGTCTCTTTTGCTTGTTTCACTCTTCTCCCTGGCTCCGCAATGCTGATGGGCTCTGCCACTGGTCCAGTTCTCTTTTCTATCCACCTCCACTGTGTTGGCCATCTCATCTAGTCACGTGGCTCTAAATACCATACATATGCCGACAGCTCCGAAATTTTTATCTGTAGCCAAGACCTCTCTGTCTCTCTCTCAAACTCTAAACTCATATAGAAAATTCTCCCTCCCTGAGGGAGAGATAAATTAGGAGTTTGGGAAACATATACACACTACTATGTATAAAATAGGTAAACAACAACCTACTGTATAACACAGGGAATTATACTGTACTTAACATCTTATAATAAACTATAATAGAAAAGAATCTGAAAAAGATATATATATATATATATATATATATGTACAACTGAATCACTTTGCTGTGCACTTGAAACTAACACAACATTGTAAATCAACTATGCTTCAATTTTTAAAAATTGGGAAAAAAAGGAAAATTCCTGGGACTTCCCTAGTGGCGCAGTGGTTAAGAATCCGCCTGCCAATGCAGAGGACACGGGTTTGAGTCCTGGTCCGGGAAGGTCCCACATGCCGTGGAGCAACTAAGCCCATGCACCACAACTACTGAGCCTGCAAGCCACAAATACTGAAGTCCACACACCGAGAGCCTGTGCTCCGCAACAAGAGAAGCCACCACAATAAGAAGCCCGTGCACTGCAACAAAGAGTAGCCCCTGCTTGCCGCAACTGGAGAAAACCCCCAGGCATCAACGAAGATCCAACACAGCCAAAAATAAATTAATTAATTAAAAAATTTTAAAAAAGAAAATTCCCCTTTGAATGTCTAGTATACATTCACTCCCACCCCACACCTGATCTACTCACAGCCCACCCTGTCTCAGTTGATGGTAACACGATTCTTCAGGTTGCTCAGGTCAGCAATCTTAGTGCCTTCCTTCACTTCTTTTTCCTTCACATCCCACATCCAATATGTCAACAAATTGCCTAAGCTCTTTTTATCATAAAAGCAGAATTTGCCCACTTTTCACCACCTCCAGTGCTACCTCCTGGTCTGAGCTACCTTTGTCTCTTGCCTAGATTCCTACATAGCCTCTGATTGGTCTCCCTGCTTCTACCCTTCCCTTCCTCCCATCTATTCTCCACACTGTAGCCAGAGTGATCATTTTAAAATTCAGATTAAATCATGTCATCCCTCTGCTTTTAACCTTGCAATGGCCTCCCATCTTATTAGAGAGATGCTAATGACCTTCAAGATCTAGCCCTGTCACCTCTCTACCTCTTTCCCGTGTACTCTCCCCCTCGCTTACACCACTCCAGTTGCACCATCTCTTGCTTGTCCTTGAACATGTCAGGAATGCTTCCACCTCAGGACCTTTGCACTGTTGGTTTCTCTGCCTGAAATGGTGTCTCCCCATATATCTGCATATCCCTCACCTCCTTCAAATCCTTACTCAAATGTCTCCTTCTTCATGAGGTCTGCCCTGACCAGCGTATCTAACGTGCAGCCCACCCCACGCCCGGCACTGTTCTCCCTGCTTCCTCCACTGCATTTTTTTGGTGGTACTTATCCCCTTCAGTAAGGCTCCTTCCACTAGAACTTAAGCTCCATGAGGCAGGGATTGGTGCCTGTTTTGTTCAGTGATCCATCCCAAGCACTTAGAATAGTGCCTGGCAGATAGTAGATGCTCAATAAATATTTGAACATAAATAAAGATGAATGAATGTATTATATGCAGGAGGAAACCTCCTTTTAGGGACTATCTCTATCTACCACAATTTGTGTTCATATAGTCCTAAGGGAACATAGGGACACTCTTCTGAACATCTGCTAGACACACAAATTCTAGTATTCCAAACACTAACATTTTTTTGCGTGTTTGTTATAAACTGGGCACCGTGGGAAGTACTCTACATGCACTTCTCTTTTAATCCTCACAACCCAATGAAGAAACTTGGAATGATGTTACCTCCACTTTACAGAGAGGGGTACACCATCTCAGAAAGACTAAGTAATTTTCTCAAGGCACACAGCTTATACATATAGAATAGTTTCTTAACCACTCTACAAATCCACCTCCTTTAAGTAAAGACCTACTGTCAGAATTCGCTCTTTGAGATTCATTTTTCAATGATTTGTTTAAAGTCCTAAGAGAATTCCTACCCAGCTGTTTGAAACTGGCAGTGGAAAGACCTTAGAAGTGGGACCAACGAGTCAGGCAAAACTGTAACAAGAATGCCAGAATTCAAATGGGTACCATTTTAATCACTAACCCTAAGAGTTGATGAGCCTAACAGATTGAAAGGATATGAAAAGAATCCAGGATTCTGAAGTTCAAATGTCTTTAGAGATAACCAGAAAATATATTTTTATATGTTGAGTTAATAAATGCAAAACCTCATCAAGTGAAGTGTGTAGTCCATGTGGGAGGAAGGTTGGTGCAGACTTCTGTGAGAAGTTAAACAAATTCAGTAAAACAGAATGTAAACTCAGGGCTCGATTATGAGACAGCCTCATCCAAAGGGCATTGATAGCAATGCTATAAATAGAACTACTCCCAGCAGTGTTGCGACCAGAAAGGCACCCTTTGACCACCTCTGGGCATTACCACATGATTCACTGGAATGACAGCTCCTTTGTGCAGATGGTGGGTTGAATGGTGGTCCCCAGAGAGACATGTCCATGTCCAAATCCCTGGAATGTGTGCATGTTACCTTATGTGGGAAAAGTCTCTTTGCAGATGTAATAAAATTAAGGATCTTGAAATGAGATCATCCTGGCTGGACTACCTGAGTGGGCCCTAAATCCAGTTGCAAGAGTCCTTATAAGAGACAGAAGAGGAGACACACAGAGAAGGTTATGTGAAGATGGAGGCAAAGATTGGAATGATGTGGCCTCAAGCCAAGGAATGCCTGGAGTCACCAAAGTTGCAAGAGGTGAGGAAGGATGCTCCTCTCCAGCCTCCAGAGAGAGCAGGGCCCCGCTGACACCTTGATTTCAGACTCTGAGCTTCCAGAACTGGGAGAGAATAAATGTCTGTTGTTTTAAGCCACCCAGTTTGTGACCATTTGTTACAGCAGCCCTAAGAAAGCAATACAGACCTTAAGCATCACTCAACTACAGGCTGGTTTAGATTTAAGTATGGATGTGTTTAAGGAGATCAGCCTGTGGTATATTAATATTTTGTGTGAAGGAAAAGCATATATTTGGTATTTAATGTGCCTGCAGTGTTTAACACAATTTGGCCTAATTTTAAAATTACCAGATATTAAATTCCAATTTATAATGTGTGAATAGGGGCTTCCTTTGTGGCGCAGTGGTTGGGAATCTGCCTGCTAATGCAGGGGACACGGGTTCGAGCCCTGGTCTGGGAGGATCCCACATGCTGCGGAGCGACTAGGCCCATGAGCCACAACTACTGAGCCTGCGCGTCTGGAGCTTGTGCTCCGCAATAAGAGAGGCCGCGATAGTGAGAGGCCTGTGCACCGTGATGAAGAGTGGCCCCCGCTTGCCACAACTAGAGGAAGCCCTCGCACAGAAACGAAGACCCAACACAGCAAAAATAAATTAATTATAATGTGTGAATAATTGCTTTCAATTTTGTTATAATTTTGCTAAGTTTATACACAGTATTGAAATATTAAAAGAAGTTAAGGTCACCCTTATTTATAAGTTTGAATTATGATGATTCCTTGTTATTTGAATACTCAGGAAGGTTGTGTTAGTTCAATCAAAACATGGAAATAATAATTTAAAAAAGAAATAGAATACATTGATTTATAAATGCAATTTAAAATGCTTGAAGGTGTTAGTTTAGCTAAGCTTAGAAACAGGATCATATATTATTCAAAGGCCTTTGACATAGTTTTAAAAAATATGACAGGCTGTATGTAGTATACAATGAACAATAATATTTGATGCAGAACTTAAAAGCTTCAGAAAAAATAGTTTTTTTAATCTGTAACTTCAATAAATTGCACGTTAATTTTTAAAAGCAACATTAACCTCTGAGTAGTTTTTACTGCCTCAAAACCACTCGAGGGCACCTAAAAGCTCACATTTAATAGAAGCGGCATAAAAGAAACTTTCCAACTATGGCATCGTTCAGTAGCAGGGCCCGAGGAGGTAGTCAGCGGAGTCAGTCAGTGTCTGGACAGTGTGAAGGTGATCTTTGCTGTGGGGGGAGCAGCAGAAGGCCGTGAACTTCGCCTTTGTTCTGGTGGGCGCCTTTGTTCTGAGTGAAAGCGTTCCTCAGAACACAGAGGAACAGCAGGTCCAAAGGCCTCTAGTGACTGAACAGATAACGTGAGCTCCATCAAAGCTCAGCTCCACTCATTCCGGCTTCTCCTCCCCAAGAGAGCACGGTGGATGTGGCATGCAGGCAAGTGTTTGATTTCTGTTTCTTTATTAGCTTAATTTGAGGAACCAACTCTGTCTCCACAAAGAAAACCACAGAACGATCATTTTGAAGTGGTGGCCATTTCTGGCTTTAGTCTTTTAATTCCCATCACTGCTGCATGTATCGTTGGTTTCCTCATGTGTGACTGCTGGTCCTAAAATTTCCAGGTTGGCCCCTTGGTCAGGTCTGGGCGAGAGAGCCCTGGGCAGATGCTGCCATGACCTGGGATATCGAGCGTTGGTCTTAACTTTACCATTATCAGTCCTTAAAAGAACCACAGTAAATGACTTAAGGCCTGTAACGTGGAAACCATAAAGAAACTCTAAAGAAGCAGAAATGATTTTATATGAAGAAAAACCTGAAAGGAGAGTTGCTAATGATCTTAAAATGTGTAACCAGTTTTAAGACTGTCCTTAGTTCTGTCCACCTCTCTATTTACTTTACTTTAATGTTCTCAGCATGCTCCAGGGGCTGGGGGTAGAGCAGTGCGAGAAGCAAGGTGGTGGAGAGGAGCTTGAGGCCGGCACGCCGAGATGGCATCGCTCAGCAAGGCCTGCAGAGAGGTGCATCCCAGAGCTGCATGCTGTCCAGACTTGGACTGCAGGAAGCTCAGTGCCCTTTCTCTGCTCTGGGCCCTACTTGCCAGGTCCAGAAAAATAGGCAACATCCCACTTGCTACTTCCCACTACCTCCTTAAGAGAACAAAGACTCTGGTTTTTACTGGGTTGAATGAACAGGATGTTTTTGTGTTTATCTCCATGGAGATTGTTTGGTAGGAAACTAAAGCACAGTATACCAAAATTTTTATTATTATATCTCCTTAGAAATTGTTCCTGAGGGACTTTCCTGGTGGTGCAGTGGTTGAGACTCCACGCTCCAGTGCAGGGGGCCCAGGTTCAATCCCTGGCCAGGGAACTAGATCCCACATGCATGCTGCAACTAAGAGTTCGCATGCCACAACTAAGGATCCTGCATGCCACAACTAAGGAGCGGGCAAGCCATAACTAATGAGCCCCTGAGCCTCAGCTAAGGAGCCTGCCTGCCGCAACTAAGACCTGGCACAACCAAATGAATAAATAAATTTTAAAAAGATGAAATTGTTCCTGAAATCTCTTTAAGGAAGTTGAGTGTCCATCTGTAGCTGAGAAATAAGGAGGAGCATCCAGGTGCCTTCTCTGAGAAGTCTTCCCCAGGCTACCCCATGTGAGCCAGCTGTGCTCCCTTCTTCTTCCCATTTATTTGACAAACGCTTGTTTGGCACTTGCTATTACTGGGGATCTAGCAGTCTCTGACTTCAAGGAGCTTTCAGTAAAGAGAGAGAAAAGTAAACAGATACTCACAATGCAGTGTTAGAAACACTATGATGGAAGTGGCAGGCCTGCTGTGTGTGGTTACGTAGGTTGTGTGCTACACAACTCCAGGTGGGGGCAGGGTGCCTTTCACATTGCAGCCAGGGGAATGCACAGCCACATGTGGCAGCCTTGGTAGCTCTGGAGGCAGATAGGAGGGACAGTTAATCTGGTCAGATGAAGAAGAGCACAGGGTGGTAAATTCTAAAGTGGTTTCTGTGCTTCCAATCTCCCATATTCACATCTTTCTGTCACCCCTTCCCCCTAGAGTGTGGCCAGATCTGTGACTTTATTTTAACTAATATAATATGGAAAAGGTGATAGGTTGTTGCTTCTGGATTTTGTTGTATAAGAATGTAACATCTCTCTTTCTAGGGGACCCTCTCCTTTGCTGGCTTTGAAGAAGGAGGCCGCCATGTGAGCTTCCCTATGGAGAGGGCAACATGGCAAGGAACTGAGAGCAGCTGACAGCCAGCAAGAAACTGAGGCCCTCAAACCCACAAGGAACTGAACGCTGTCAACAACTATAAAAGCTTAGAAGTGTATCCTTCCCCAGTCAGACCTTCAGATGAGTACCCAGCCCTGGCTGATACCTTGACTGCAGCCATTTGGGAGAGGATCTAGCCTTGAAGCAGAGGATCTAGCTATCATGCCTGGATTCCTGATTCCACAGATATTGTAAGAAAACAAATGTGTGTTGTTTTAAGTTACTAATTGTGTTGTAATATTGTTTTGCAGCAATACCTAACTAATACAGGTGTTTCGGGAAGCATCTCAGGTCACATATACACTGTGTTCCCATGGCACTTTGGAAAATCCTCAGAACAGCATATTGCAAATGCCCATCTCCTCTCTCGAAGCCGTTGACCATGTCTTATTCACCTCTGAATTTCCTCATCTGTAAAATAGGTTAATAATAGTATCTACTGCTTAGAGCTGCAAATTAGATAATTTAAGCAATGTGCTTTACACTGTGCCTGACTTAGTAAGTGCTCATTAAATACTACCTCTAAATCTCCAGGGTATAACACAGTACCTGGCATATGTGTTATACATGTTTGTTGAATAAATGGTTAAATGCAAGAATTGATGGAGAAGTCCAGTGTATCTCAACCTTATGGCAAAATGAAAAGTGTCAGAATTTTGGCCATGATCCCTCAAGGTCTGCCAGAAGAAACCAAGGATGTATTCAACAGTGATGCTAGGATGACTAAGCAAACACCGGCAGAAGCAGGCCCAATTACGATGGCATCTATTAGAAGCTGCTTCTTTGGTTCTGCCCACTCTGGACACCAGGTTCTTGACTGAAATTGATATGTGGTTTCACCCAGGGGTTCTTTTAATTCAGGCTTTATGAACCCACATTTTTTATTGAGAAAAATAAACAGTTTACATACCGATATACAACGCAGTATATAAGAGATTGAGCAGATTGTGACTTTTTAATTCCTCCTTTCTAAGGATCTGATATAGCCTTTAATCCTCCCTTTGCTACTTCTTTCATTCATTATGCGTTTATGCGTTCCACGCACAAATATTTACTGAGGATAACTCTATGCTGGTCAGTGGGTTAAGCACTGGGACTACACAGTGAGCAGAACAGAGCTGCTTGCAGTCCTGGGGCTTATTAGTTGCACATCTGGTTGGAATCTCTTCTGTATATCCTGTCAGCCCCCATACTACTCCCTTGCTGTTTGTGCTATGCTGGAAGGTCCTACTCTTGTTTTAGTGGTCTCAGTATTCTTTGTAGTCTTTACCCATTGCTTATGCACTTGCTTCAAGAAGAGTCTTTAGATATTGAGTCTTCATCAATTAAATTTTATGGAAGGCTTTCTTCCCTCCGGTAAGCTCCTTCCCATGGGACTAGACAAGTGATTTTGCAACTAATAGCCTCTTTAATCTGAATGTTCTTTGTGATCTCTTTTCTGTGTTTTCTCTGAGGAGCAGGGGAGATTGGAGGGCCCTTTGATGGTTAGAAAATCTTATGGCTTGGAACATGAGCTTAAAGTGGATCCTGCCTTGAGTAACACCCAGACACTATGAAAGCAAGACGGTGGGATGCCCTATCTAACCGACTCTAATAGCTGCTACTTAGCTGTGCAATGCGGTGCAGTAATCACCAACAGAAGCACAGCGAGAGCAGCAAGGAGAAAGCCCAGCCACAAGCAATTTGGCGCATCCCTAGGAGTCCAGGAAGGATTAGCACCTGATGCCCCCGCCCAGCCTACAGCTGCTGCTGATTTTTTAGCCAAAGTTTTGCGTCCACCAGGTAGAATTATAAATCATGACAGACTTGCTTTAAAGTTTGTTTGATTTTTAAAAGTAAAACAATAAAATGAGCAGTCATGAACCTATCACCCAACTTAAGAAATAGAATGTTATAAATATCATTGAAACTCCCTGTTTCAACCCTGAGTAGGGTTGCCAGATTTAGCTAAAAACAAACAATAGTGAAAAAGGACACCTAATTAACGTTCTTTTTTTCCTCTAATTAACTTTAAATTTCAGATAAGCAATAGATAATTTTTAGTGTAAGTACACCCCATGCAATATCTGGGATATACTTATACTAAAAACATTATTCATTGTCTAAATTCAAAGTTATTTGGGCCCCTATGTTTTAATCCGGTAACACTACCTGTGTTTAGTTGACCCCATTGTATCACAGATTTGCCAACACTTAAAATTGTCAGACTTTAAATTTGTACCACTCTAGTAGGTGTAAAAATATCTCTCATGATTTTATCTTGCTTTTCCTTGATTAGTAATAGAATTAAACTACATCTTGTGTATTGGTTGGCCCTTCCTGTTTCCTCTTCTGTGAGAAGCCTTTTCATCCCTGTTCCTCATTTTCTATTGGGTTGTTTTTAATTTTTCTTACTGATTTTTAGGAGTTCTTCATGGATTCTGTTAATTATATGCATGGCAAATATGCCCTCTCAATTTTGGCTTGTCTTTTCACTCTCTTTATGTTGTCTTTCATTAAAAAGAAATTCATAATTTGAGTTTTTTAATTTCTCAATCTTTTCCTTTATGATTTGTATTTTCTACATCTTGTTTAGAAAATACTTCCTTACCCAAGGTCATAAAACATTCTTCTATGTTGATATATAAATTTTTTTTAAGTTTTTCTTTTACATTGAAAGTTTTCTTTATTTTACCTGGACTTTATTTTGTATATGATGTGAGGGAGGAGTCCAGAATCATTTTTTTTTCCAATATGGATAAACACTTGTTCCCACACTATTTATTAAAGAGTCATTTCCACCACCACCACCCCCAATACACACTGCTCAGCAGTGCCAGTGAATCAGTCTTTATATATTTATGGATCCACTTCTAGGCTCACTATTCTTTCCTTTGGTCTATTTGTCTATCCGTGTTCCAATACCACACTGCCTGATGTACACAGATGTTATGAATCTTGCTATTGACATTTGCCAGGGTAACCCTCATCCCCATTCCATCACACACACACCCTTGTTCTTATTCCTCAAAAGTATCTTGACTGTTTGTGAGCCTTAGCTCTTCGGTGTAAAATTTAGAATCAGATTAATAATGTCTGTAATAAACTATTGAGATATTGGTTGGAATTGCATTAAATTTGGAGAGAGTTGACATATTTATGATATTGAGTTTTCCTACGTATGGACATGGTATATCTCTTTATCAGTTTAGGTCTTCTTTAATGTTTTTCAATAAAATTTTTCTTCATAAAGGTCTTGTCTCTATAGTTTTATTTCTATTGTAATGGTATCTTTCTTTTTTACTTTGGCTGCACTGGGTCTTCGTTGCTGTGCACAGGCATTCTCTAGTTGCAGTGAGCGGGGGCTACTCTTCATTGTGGTGCACGGGCTTCTCATTGCAGTGGCTACTCTTGTTGTGGAGCATGAGCTCTAGGGCACACGGGCTTCAGTAGATGTGGTGCGTGGGCTCAGTAGTTGTGGCTCGCAAGCTCTAGAGTGCAGCCTCAGTAGTTGTAGCGCACAGGCTTAGTTGCTCTGGCATGTGGGAGCTTCCGGACCAGGGATAGAACCCAGGTCCCCTGCATTGGCAGGCGGATTCTTAACCACTGTGCCACCAAGGAAGTCCCTGTAATGTTATCTTTTAAAAGTTATATTACTATAATTCTTATGGCTGCTGTATGGAAAGGCAATTGGTTTTTGTTTACTCAGCCACTTTGCTAAATTCCCTTCTTAATCCTAATAACTAGACAATAGATTCTTTTGGATGTTCTCTATAGGCAGTAATAGCATCTGCTTAATGATGGTACAATCTTATAATGATTATTTTATTTCTTCTTTGCAATTTGAATACCTTTCATTTATTTTCCCTTTAAAATTTTACTAATGAATCATGAGAATAATGTTGAATAGAATGATAGCATCTTCAGTTTGTTCCTGATTTTAAAGGGAAAGCTTATAAATTTTACCATGAAGAATGATATTTTCCATGTCTTTTGTTTTAGCTTTTAATTAAGAAGTAACCTTCTTACTTATAATTTTCAGGGTTTCTATCACAAATTAGGTTGCTTCTTCTCAAATGCTTTTTCTGCATCTTTTGAGATGATCAAATGGTTTTCCTTCTCTAATGTGTTAATATAATGAATTACGTTATTTTTATGATGTTAACCCAAATTTGCATTTCTGGTATAAACCCAGCTTAGTATGATGGAGTGTCTTTCACATTCTTCTGGATTTGGTTGGTAATAGTTTGTTTGAATACTTTGCTTTTGCAACTTTGGTTATGAGTAAGAGTGACCTATAAAGTTTTCTTTCCAGTCATATTTTATTTGATTTTAGGATCAATCTTATACCAATCTCACAGGATGGATTGGAAGAATTTAAGATTGGTGCAAGAGGATGCTCAACTAAGTTTCAATTGAAGCACCAAGATTCAAAAGATATAAATTTCCAAAGTGAGATGATAGGCCAGGAGAACCTTTTCAAAAGAAATAGCCGGGAATTAGTTCCTTGACATCAACCCCTCATCCTCTGAAGCATGTAAATGACCTGAGAGAGTGGAGTTTGATGGAGATGTCTCTATAAGATTTTCCAATTTTTTCCTTTGGAAAGTGTTACTGGTATGAATTGAGCCAATTGAGAAGGGATTCAATAGTTCCCCTTGGAGAACTCCATATGAGTCCTCTGCAGCTAGGCAGGTCCAGTGGACTTGTGTCTGGCTCCTACCTAGAACACGGAAGGCAAGATCAGAGCTGGCTAGAGTGAAAGAAAGGTGCTGCTGGGCTTGAATCAGCTTGCATTCCCCAAATTTGCCTGGGCAAAGAATGCATGAGTCTTTCCTTGGCTCATATACAGCCAGGTATGCACAAAAGAGCTGGCACGGGGTCCTCCCAGATTGTTTCAAATAGAGCCAGGTCAGCTGGAAGGTGAACAGGTTTCATTACAGGGGAAGCTGGAGGTGGATGCTGGGGTAGGGAGATTTGGGGCATTAAATGGGTGTTAATAAGCAACTTCTAGAATGCAATGCATTCGTTCAGATCAAACGAAATCAGCAGTGGTGTGGTAAGAAAATAGGTTCTCCACAGTTCACAGGAAAGCGCTCCATGAGAGAAAGAACCAACTTCGAATACCCAGCAGGTCCAGAAGGAGCAGAACACTCTAATAACAGTACCAGTTCAGTAAAGACTTTCTCTTCCCCTTCCTTCTCCATCTTCCAAAACTGGACAGGATCAAAAACAATGCTGAGTGAATGCGCGGTGCAGTGGGGGGCGGTGGGGGGAGGGTGTCAGTTCTTAAGTTATTCTCCTTCAGCTCCAAGCCCACCCTTTCATCCTCTGCTCTGTGATGCTGGGGCTGCAGCCCTGCAAACCACACCTGTGCTTTACCAGTTTGTTCCCTGTTGGATTCTGCCAATCAGGGTGCTAGAGGGAGACTGGAAGGCTGGAGGAACAGAAGAGACGTGCCCTCCCTGCTTCTCTCCTGTGGACTTCTGTCGGCTTGTGGTCCTTGTGAGTGGCGCTCCAGCACCACTTCTTCACCCCTGCAGTGGCAGTTCCTTCCACAGCACCAGCCAATCCCATCTGCACTTTCTACAAAACTTGCAGGACCAGACTCGTCATATCCACTCCTTCACTCTGAAACATGACTGCGTCTTGGCCACCTCCTCTTCGGAGTCTGGGTTCTGACCTCATGGGCTCCTTCCTCTGAGCTCAGAGACACCAGCACCAGCCAAGCATCACTTCCTCCTCAGGAGCCAGAGTTTCAGCTCTGCAGGGTCCCTTGTCTATGCTTTGAAGCCTTAAGAATATTAACCTCATCCTTTTATTCCTTCAACCCTGGAGATGGTAGCTGCTTCTTGAAATTACTACATTTATGATACCTTAGAATTCTCTTCTTGTCTCTTCAGTTGCCTGGTTAGTAACTTTACATTTAGTTAATGACTCTTTATATTAACTTCTTTCTCAAATAACTGGTATGTTTTTTGTCTCCTTGATTGGACCCTGACTGATGAGGGAGGGATGACTGAGAAGGTGGAAGAGAGAAAGAGAAGACTCTGACTCCATCTCCTGCCCCCCCAGATAGGTGGTCAGCCAGCCACAGCCCCTAGCTCGGGGAAAAGAATGGAGTGAAGTCTTAACTTTTTAATTGAAAGTCTAGCTTATTCTATTGTACTGGGCATTTTAAGTTACTAATTTGATTCAGGGTTTATGTCTAAAAGTAAATATAAGGGGGGGACCTTGAAGATGGGGGAAGAGTAAGACGCAGAGATCGCCTTCCTCCCCACGGATACACCAGAAATACATCTACACGTGGAACGACTCCTACAGAACACCTACTGAAGGCTGGCAGAAGACCTCAGACCTCCCAAAAGGCAAGAAACTCCCCACGTACCTGGGTAGGGCAAAAGAAAAAAAGAAAAAACAGAGACAAAAGAATAAGGACGGAACCTGCACCAGTGGGAGGGAGCTGTGAAGGAGGAAAAGTTTCCACACACTAGGAAGCCCCTTCGCGGGCGGAGACTGCGGGAGGCGGAGGGGGGAGCTTCGGAGCCGCGGAGTAGTGCACAGCGACGGGTGCAGAGGGCAAAGCGGGGAGATTCCCGCACAGAGGATCGGTGCCGACCGGCACTCACCAGCCCGAGCGGCTTGTCTGCTCACCCGCCGGGGCGGGCGGGGCTGCGAGCTGAGGCTCGGGTTTCGGTTTCGGACGGAGCGCAGGGAGAGGACTGGGGTTGGCGGCTTGAACATAGCCTGAAGGGGTTAGTGCACCACGACTAGCCGGGAGGGAGTTCGGGGAAAAGCCTGCACCTGCCGAAGAGGCAAGAGACTTTTTCTTCCCTCTTTGTTTCCTGGTGCGCGAGGAGAGGGGTTTAAGAGCGCTGCTTAAAGGAACTCCAGAGACGGGCGCGAGCCGCGACTAAAAGCGCGAACCCCAGAGACGGGCGCGAGCCGCGGCTAAAAGCGCGAACCCCAGAGACGGGCGGGAGACGCTAAGGCTGCTGCTGCCGCCACCAAGGGGCCTGTGTGCGAGCACAGGTCACTCTCCACACCCCTCTTCCGCGGAGCCTGTGCAGCCCGCCACTGCCAGGTTCCCGGGAACCAGGGACAACTTCCCCGGGAGTACGCACGGCGGGCCTCAGGCTGGTGCAACGTCACGCCGGCCTCTGCCGCAACGTCACGCCGCCTCTGACGCCGCAGGCCCGCCCCGCACGCAGTGCCCCTCCT